>NC_056732.1:951613660-951751160 GCF_019279795.1 Protopterus annectens
CACCCTCTGCCCCTGGGGGAACTATCTCCCCGTGAATCCTGGAAAGGACCCTGGGATTTCTTAAAACACATCTTCCTACCACACTGCTGGTTCCTACAGAAGGGTCTATGAGGGATAGAGAAACACACAGCCATAGCAGACAGGGTCTTTCCCCTCTTGTTCACACCTACAGAATATGTCCTTAACCCTGGGGCCAAACAGAGACCATCTGTCAAAGACCACACTGACAAACGAAGACTTAAATGGTTCTGCAAAATCACATAAGCACATCCAGGCAGGTGTTCTGATGGCTATGCCAGAATCCGCTACCTGTGAGGTACCCTCCACAACATGGGAAATCAACCTCATGGACACACTGAGATAGACTGGATGGTGGCTATTTGTGAGGAGATTCTGTTTCTATCCTCGGATGACGTGGACCCAAAAACAGCTTTGGTAATCTGCTTAAACAAATCTCTTTGCAGTTTCATAAAACGTGCCAACTAATTCAATGACCTAAGGGCAAAGGTTGCTGACACATATACACCTTCCAAATCTGCCCAAAGCCCTAGACTCTCTATTAGTGGGATGGACAGCAGAACTCTGCTCTGCCAGTTCTTTCTTTATGGCTGCATCTACAACCATGGCACCTCCTTTGCTCTAGTGTGCACTTTATGAGGGTGCTAGAATTTTATCAGGTCTTTTCAGTACTGGTTTAACAGTGGCCAGCTTCTTCCAATGGTCAAGAGACTAGGTCAATGACCTCATCAGCTGTGGGGGGGGGGGGGGTTCACCCAAGAGGTAGATGGGCCAGACCCGAAAACCTCCAGAAACAGAGTCCTCCTGGGAGTGGGTGTTGGAAGACCAAACACCTTTTAGTTCAGGAGCTCTAGGATGTCTCTAAAGGAGACTTCATCAGGTGGTGATCTGAGGACCCCTCCCCTCATCAAAATCCGTGTCCTCTGTGAGAGATTCCTGGGGGAATCTAAGTGCCTCTTCTTACACGTCTTCTTTTGAGGAAGTTCCTCAGTGGGGTGCTCTGGTGAAGTGTCAGAAGAGATAATGTCCTGATGGATCGGTTGTAAGCTCATTCTGGTTGGCTGTCCCAGAAGAAGGGCTAGTCGAGGCTCAGAGCAAACAACAGCATGAGGCAGGGTTGTCTAATCTGGGGGGTGGGGCAGGGATGTCTCTTCTCTAGTCAAGCAGAAAACTCTCCGCAACCTCAAAGGCAGAATGCCTACAGGAAACCGAAGTCAATGGCTCCAAAGCTGGAACCTTACTGATCGTCAGCTCCTGCATCCCCACTAGAACTCCACCTGAGGAGAGAGTCAGACCCAAGCCATCCAGAGCTGGACTCAAGAGATGGCTCAGAAAGTTTGGGAGTTGACTCCAAACCCCTGGATCCAGCGTGGATGCTTCAGTTCCAAGAATCCTCGCGCTCCAAACTACTCGGTACTAGTCAGCTCAGGGGAACTATTGGAGTTGAAGAGAAATTAATCTTTGGATCCGAAGTAGACACCCCAAGGGATCTTGGATCCAAAGGCTTTGAAGCAAATGGTCGAACTGGAGAAGGATATTCCATACGGGAAGTGGACGGATGTCAGCTCTCAAGCCCAGTTTGGGTCGGAGCCGGGAGAACCCCCACCTGTATCTGTGGTCTGAGGAACTTCCTCATCATCCTGTCCACATCAGCCTCTGAAAGACTTCTGAAGATTCAAAGACAAAACATAGTGGAAGAAAGCCTAGAGTACCTTTGAGGAGATCCCACTAACAAGGTAGATGGATCCAGTTCCATTTAGGCTTCCAACAGAAGCTTTGAAATATAGATCTGAGGAGACCTTGATTTTTGAACTGTCGGATTGGAGACTGACAGATCTGAGTTTTTATGAACCTTAGCAGCTCTGCCAAAGGAGTTGAAGTTGATGCCAAACAATGGTCTTGAGACTTTTTCGGGTCTCCTTATCTTTAGGCACAGAATCAACCTTACTTTTGTCTGTCTTTTTTGAGGGAATTTGAGCTGCAGTACCCGAAGGAGAAGATTTAGATGCAAAAGACCTTAGAAGACTAATTTATTTCTGCGATCTGTTAAGGCTCTGGTGTTAAAACCAGAGCAGATCATCCAATCCAGATCAAGATATGCCAGACCCAGACAACACACACATTCCCTGCTGGCATCAGTTTGGAAGCTTGAGCTCACAAAAAACACATTTTTTTTTAACTCAAAGGATTTGTCCAACATCTTAGCAAAAAGATTAACTCCCACACAAGTCGCAGAGAAACGACCAACCAACTTGCTAAGCTAAACTACTCTAAAAAGCTATAAAGATTTTTTTTAATATGAAAGAAAGAAAGGAAAAAAAAAACTACGAGCAATGGTAGAAAGAGTACACAGAAGAGCACAGAGAGATACAAACAATGGTACCGAGAGAAGTACTAAAAATGTTAGCTGAAAAATAGGTAAGAATAATCTAATTCACTAAATTATGGAGGGATGAAGAAGAAAGGTACAAGGAAAAATTAATTGACTCAGTACACAGGCCAACATAAGTAACTTCTCGTAACCTGAATTTGCACTTCTGAGGCTTGAGCTCAAGATTCACTTCACGAGCTGTGTCCAGATCTTTCCTGAGGTTTCTGGCATACTCAGTTTCACCATTACCTCCTACTAAAATATCAGCTACTATAATAGCACAAGAATACCCAGAAAAAATGTGCTCCATTGCATGCTGTAAGACTTCACTGGCAGAATTTATCCCAAATGGCATTCTCAGAAATCTGTCCCTGCCAAATGCAGTACTGAAAGTAGTTAGCAATTAGGATTTTTGATCAAGCAAAATTTGCAAAAATCAACAGTTTGCATCTAAGACAGAAAAAAAAGTGGCATTTGTAAAACAGCTGCAAGTTCTTCGACTTTGCCCAGTGGATGATGAGGTCTTTTCAGTGCTTTGCTCAAATCTCGGGGATCAATATAAATTCTGATACCATCTGAGCTTTTCTTATGAGCTACCATCATGGAAGATACCCATTCAGCAGGTTCGTCTACTGGACAAATCACACATTGTTGCACCACTTTGTCTGGCTTTAACTCTGTTCTGCATAGCTACTGGAACTTTCCAGGCTGGCCTGACAACTTGTATGACATCTGGGTCTAACTTCATGGAGTACACAACTGGAAGCTTGCCCAGTTTGTCTTCGAAAAGATCAGCATAGGTAGAGAAAATATACTGGGCGAAATTAGAACAGTGATCTTTTAATCTGACATGATGAACTTCCTACTTAAATGAAAGCAGTACCATTTTCAAACTCTCCCTGAGCCCTAGTAATGACTGTACGTGCCTTCTGACCTGAAGTCATAGCTTCTCCCAGAGGAGTATGAAAGCACCACTGAACCTTCAGTTTGAATTTCTTCACTACCAAAAGCAACATGCTTCGCACACTTTGCCAAACCAAGTTTCTCACCAGCACATACTCTAGCAAATGTTTTTGCAGACATAACATTGCACTTTGAACCTGTGTCAGCTTTGAGCTCTATGGATCTTCCATTTATCCGAACAGTACAAAATACTTCATTCCTTGCCCATAAGTCTACTGCAATGACTGTTTCAAGAAGCACAGACACACCATCAACATAAAAAGTAGGGTTATAGCTTTCTAGTTGATCAACTTGTCTCCTGAAATGTTCTCTTTTAATAAAAGAATGTGTCCCTTTTGATTTACAAAACTTTTTGAAATAATTCCACTTATTGCATTTGTGCCATTCCTTACCAAAAGGTAAACTTTTTCTCTTTTAAGCTCATGATTTCCATCACAATTACGACAGCAATAAAACTGGGTGGGGGCCAATTCTTTGAGCTTGCTGACTCACTCTTTTGCTTCACCGAAACTGTAAGTACTCTGGAATTTACTAGAAAGCTCTGGGGTTTACCAGTAACTGCTGCAACGGTTAGAGCTGCAGCCATGTGCTTGAGCCTGTTTCTTTTAACCACATGCTGCTTACTTTCAACATTGGACTTAGAAGTTACTGGAAGCATGCATCTCTCATTTGTAAGCATATCTGTGTGCTTTTCTGTTAAGCTCATATCTGACCAATCTCAACGGCCTTATTCAAAGTTAAATCATTATCACAAAGCAAAATCTTTCTCAAAGCATCATCTTTGATACCACACACAAGTACGTCTTTTATTAATTCATCCCTTAAATCACCAAATCTGCATGTTTTAGCCTTTTTTCTCAAATCAGTTATATATGCTGCAAAAGTTTCACCAGGCTTTTGATCCCTTGTGTAAAATAAGTGCATTTCCATTGTAATATCAGTTTGGGGATTACACATTTCTCTACATTTACATTTTAAAGCACTCAGGGTCTTCCTTTGACTGAGCCAGTACCACTACATGGCAGTTTCCCCCTCTCCTGCAAATACAGCAGGTGCATACACAAATGAACGGTCTCTTTATATGGCTTCTGACCCAGCTAAATTAAGCAGAATAAATGCCTTTGTACGGTCACCTTTATCATAAAATGCAGTCTGTATGAAAATATTGTACTCTTGCTCAAACACTCTCCAATGCTCTGCAATATTATTCTCAAACACAAGTGGCCTGGTTTTTGAAATCTGTCTGCCATGCCAACCAATTAGGCTCAAACACACTGTAACAATATGACCCTTATAATTATATAAGAACCAGCTGCTATGTGCGCCTGTAATAACATTCAAATGCACAACAAACTCTTCAAAATACTGTACTCTATGAAATATGCTTTGAAATGGCTGTATTTTGTGAAATAACTGTACTGTAATACTGCACAAACATGTGAACACATCAGACAACTCAAAACAGCTTTGATTAATGAAAAAAGTTGTGCCTAGAGAAAAAAATGTGGTTCCCTTATTTTATACATTTTATGCAATTCAGACTTTATTTCAAACATTTTCTGTAGTTATTTTGAGCATTTCTATTAATATGTCGCAGTTTTGGATATTTTGTTTACTTGGAAATTCGTTCAGAGCATTCTGAATGCTTTGTTTCATATTTTTCGAAGAAGAAATCATTTGAGCAAGTTTTAATACTGAAATTCGTTTTGCAAGTTATACATGCAGTAGGGATGACTCACTCCTATATATTCCTCCAATCTTAACCAAGTGCTTGTTGGGCTCGAATCTAGATCCCATTCTGTCACCATGTCGCTCGTCGCTCTCTAGTATAGACGACAAACACACGGGGTAGTTTGCCTATATGCTTTATTACATAGAAATACATCAAGATGGACATCAACATTTATAGAATATAAACAAATTGATTAACAGACTACACAGACATGCATGCTTACATCTAAACAACTTACTACAAAATGGCAGTCAGGCTCGCACATGCTCAGTATTTATACACTTGTGCAAGCCCCTGGAAAGCTTCTTAAAGGCATAGATACATATTGATCTACACCCTGGAAGAAATTTGTAGTAGCTGTAATACCTAAAAATGGTAAAAGCCCATCAGATCCTGATTCATATAGGCCCTCCATTTCGATTCTCAACTATGGTTATAAAATGTTTATGCCTATGATGATTAAAAGAATTACAAAGGTGATGTCCAAATTGAGAGAGACAGATCAACACGGTTTTGTGGAGGGAAGGTAAACATTTGACAATGTTAACAAAGTAATAGAGCAATGATGATCCAGAGGGAAGCAGAATACAAGATGCTACCACTGTTGTTGGTGGGTATTGATGCAGAGAAAGCATTCAACGGGGTAAGATGGGATTTTATTAGTAGGCAATGGAAACATCTGCATTCCCTGACACAATAATAACGTTAATTAGGAGGATACGTGATGGAGCGAAGGCAAAAGATTAAGTCTGGGGGGGGGGGTTCCTCTCTGATAAGTCCTGTTTGAACAGAGGAACCAGCCAGGGGTATCCTCTTTCCCCTTTGCTATTTAGAACCATTGGCAAAAAAAAGTGTCAGAAATTCAAGAATATATTTGGTATGATAATCAAGACAAGCTGGCTTTATTTGCAGATTATTATTTTGTACCTGATAAAACTATATTATTTTGTACCCGATAACCCTAGGTATGACCCTAGCCCTGAGAAGCATTCTGCCATATCCCCTACTCCAAGGTGATCTCTGCCTAACATATAAAGCTATGTCAAACCCAGAGCTGTTAGACATGCTACACCTACAGAAATCCCAATCCCTCCAAGCTACACGCTCTAGGGACCTAAACCTTGTCACCACAATAAACAGGACACGCTGGAGGAATAGATTCCTGTCCCACAGACTTCCTATACTCTGGAACAAGCTACCCATCTATGTCAAGCAAACTTCTTCATTAGCACTCTTCAAGAAAAATCTTGATGAGTGGATGGGAAATAGGAAATACACCCCGGGGATCACTTCTGTGTCTCTGCTCGACAGTGGCACAGGAAAATAACTTTCTTGGGTGGCGTAAGCCATGGAATCTTGTTGGCTAGGCTTACGTAGGCCCTTGGGCTGATAGCCTAGTACCTACCTATGAACCTATAAAACCAGAAAAGGACATCTCAGTGTTGTAGAACATTTTTAACAAAAAAAAATCTTTATTAAATTTTCAGTTATGACAGACAATCATTTATTTACATAAACAAAAACATACCATATGGATATATTTTCAGTTCTAAACATACATCACATCCCATATAATCTTCTGTACAGTCAATGTTCATCTAACATTACATAGCTCATTCAATTCTGGTCTTCTCTCAAACCTCACTCCTCCCCCAAAACATTATTCTGCATGTATTACATAGACTATGTGCACCATTTTATCTCATCTTCTCCAATCTTAACTGTTAATTGTTGAGCTTCATCCATCTCTAACCATGGCATAATTAACGATTCCATAAATATTTCACATTTATGCTCTTTCTCGGTTTCCTCTGCTTTAAACAAATTTTCTGAAATATCTCCAAAACTAAGACAGGATCTACAGTTAGTTTTCCTGTTATAGGCTCCCTAAGTTTGGCAACAAGCCCTTCAATTTTCTGTTGCCTGAGCCACTGTGCTAAAAATTTTCTGCTCTGGAGTTATTAAAAAATAGTTGCTTAACAGAAATCTTTCTGAATTTGTGCATATTTTCCATATGCTCCCTTATTTCTCTTTAGCACTCTGCAGTTGCACCTCTTGTTCTGAGAGATTCCCCTTATTTTGCAATAATTTAACTTTTGTCATCCCCTCTAAATAATTCTTGCTACTTCTTAACCATAACCTTTTCTTTTACTTCTACCCTATTTTTAAACTCCCTTTCATTTTATCCCACTCACTTGCTATAACTTCTGAAAAAAATTCTGTCTTCCCTAATAACTATTGAATTATTTCTGCTACCTATTCCTTAAATTCCTCTATTTTTTAACAGGAAGGTGGGGGAGTGCCAGTGACCCATTTTAACTTCATTACTCTGCATTTTTACTTTAGTTTTTATATAGTCCCAGTGGGAGTGGGTGTGCATCAGGGTTCAAATCTAAGCTCAACTGCTGTTCATACTGGTGATGGTCTGCATTAGCAAACAGGTTGGATGGGACAGATTAATAAAAAGAAGTTATGTCTTACCATAATGTTCCATCTGTGTTGTTCATCTTCTTTCATTCATCACTGATGGGCTCGGTTCCCAGCCCTCGGAACAGAGTCATCCTATTCACAAGCTTGCGCCAGCCAAAAACTTTCGAGCTAAGCTTCTACCTACAATGCCCTTCTACCCGTTACCTCAGATCATGTTTGCCCATGATAAACCAGAAAAGCAGAGGCCCATTCTACGCAAAAGCCCTAAGACACCACTTGGACCCAAAGTATCCCCCAGGAGTCTTTGGAGAAAGAAGGAGGGTGGGAAGTGATGAATGAAAGAAGATGAACTTTTAGTTATGTACTCACCATAACTTCAGATGTTTGGGATCCATCTCGCCTACATTCTGACTGATGGGTTCGGAGCCGATCCTCGGCTCCGACTCGGCACGCTTATGCCAAAGAGCGAAGTCTCTTATTGGCTGAGCTTACTATATCCCAGGATGCACCACTACCAGTCCCCCAGATCTAGTTTGTCCGCATACATGCACACACGCATGCACTGCTTATATAACATTGACAGATGATACAAGATAAAAGAGGTAGAACTCAAACCGTTCAATCTCTTCTGATCTCCAAGGCAGGGGGAAGGAGGGTGGGTATTAGGAATGTAGGCGAGATGGATCCCAAACATCTGAAGTTATGGTGAGTACATAACTAAAAGATGTTATGTGATCCTATCTCGCCTACATTCTGACTGATGGGACAGCGTCCCTAGCACCTAAATCCTGGGTGGCTCACTGGAAAACACTCCTGAGTACCGTGGAACCAAATGATGCTCGCCCTTTAGATGCCACATCCAATTTATAGTGGGAAATGAAAGTGTGCGGGTTGGACCAAGTAGCCGCAGCACAAATCTCAGAAATAGCGAGCTTGGAATGGAATGCAATAGAGGTAGCCATAGCTCTAGTAGAGTGAGCTTTGACGGATGTTGTAAGTTGTTTATTTGAAGAGGAATAAGCCTGAGTAATGCAATCTCTAATCCATTTGGCAATAGTAGCTTTAATGATGGTTTTTCCCAGTTTATTATCTGAAAAGGACACAAACAATTGATCTGTCTTTCGAATTTGTTGAGTCCTGTCTAGATAGAAGCGCAATTGCCTGTGAACATCCAATGTATGCAAGGTGTATTCCGCTTTGTTTGAAAATTTTGGAAAGAAAACTGGTAGCTCTAGAGATTGTTGGAGACAGAGATTAGAACAAACTTTTGGAACAAAAGATGGATTAGGCCTAAGTGATACTCTATCCTTGTGAAAAATCAAGTACGGTGGTTTGATAGATAGGGCTTGAAGTTCTGAAACTCTTCTTGCAGAGGTAATTGCAATTAAGAAGGCAGTTTTCCAAGACAGATATTTCAACTCACTTGTAGCAGCCGGTTCAAAAGGGGAAGATGTTAAGGCACGAAGTACCAAATCAAGATCCCACGGAGGTGCAGGATGAAAAACTGGGGGTCTTAAAAGCACAGCACCTTTCATGAAAGTTTTACATAGTCTGCTGCTCATCAAAGGTGGGTCTATGGAATCGTGAAATTTGGAGATAGCTGCTAGTTGGACTTTAATAGTAGAGACTGAAGATCCTTGATTAAACAAGGATGTTAAAAATTTCAAGACCTCTGGTATCGGGGCCGTAATAGGGTCTAAGCCTCTGAGTTGAGCCCAGATAGCAAACCTCTTCCACTTACTGTGATACAATTTCGTAGTGGTGGGTTTGTGGGCTGAAGATAAAATGTGAATAACTTCCGGGTCCAAGGTGTGATTTCTGACTATAGTCGGAAGTGGAGGAGCCAAGCTGTTAATTTCAATGTGTGAAGGGACTGGTGCTGTTGTCCCGACTGATGAACCAGGAGGTCCGGAATTAGATCCAAGAACCAAGGACCGTCCAGGGTATATTTCTGTAGGTAAGGGAACCATACTTGACGAGGCCAGTAAGGAGCAATTAGAATCATTGTGGACCCTAATTGGGAAGCTTTCTGGATGACTTTGGGGAGGAGCGGAATCGGAGGGAAAGCATAAAGCAGTCCTGTTGGCCAGGTTGGACTAGAGCATCCGTAGCTGTTTCCCCTTGACGCGGGGTCAAGGAAAAGAACCTTTTGCACTTCGTGTTTTGTGGTGTTGCAAACAGGTCGCAGCACGGAATCCCCCACCTTCTGAAAATCTGAGCTGCTACTATTTCGTTCAGAGACCACTCGTGAGGAGAAAGAATAGTCCTGCTCAGTCTGTTTGCTAATACATTGGATTTGCCTGGAATGTGGGTCGCTACCAGAAAGCGGTTGGTAGCCACTGCCCATTCCCACACCCTCATGGCCTCTCTGCAAAGGGGGTAAGATCTGGTCCCTCCTTGTTTGTTTAGATACCAGACCACCGACATGTTGTCTGTGTGGATGGCGATAATGCCTTGAGGGAGAAAGCTGTGGAGGGCTTGTAGGGACAGAAGTACAGCCCTCATTTCCAACACATTGATATGGAGAAATGTTTCGTTTGGAAGCCAAGAACCCTGAACTGACCTGCCCAGACAATGCCCCCCCCACCCCGTCTGGGAGGTATCCGTTGTCAAGGTGGCCACCGGAGGGGGTATAACAAAGGGTCTTCCCTGATTCAGATTGGATGGCAGAAGCCACCAGCGGAGGTCCCGTTTGCACGTTTCTGTTATCAGTATGTGATGATTGAGGGGGAGATCCTGAAAAGACCATTGTGTCGATAATAGCCACTGGAGAATCCTCATGTGCAATCTTGCCAGCGGAACTAGGAGAACCGTGGCAGACATCGAACCTAAAAGTTGCAGGACCATCCTGGCTGGGGCTTTGGATCTTAGAAGCAGGGCACGGACTTGATCTTGTAATGTTTGTATCCTTTCGGTAGGAAGGAAGATTCGCATTAATTTTGAGTCTATCTCTGCCCCTATGAATCTTATGCGCTGAGAAGGCAGCAAGACAGACTTTGACCAGTTGAATGTAATTCCCAGGGACGCACCCAGGGAGATGGTGGCTTGTAGGTTCTCTAGTAGTAGATGCCTGGTGGTGGCAGTCAGGAGCCAGTCGTCCAGATAGGGAAACACTTGGAATCCGAGACTCCTCAGGTGGGCAGTCACTACTGCCAAACACTTGGTGAACACCCTGGGGGCTGTGGTGAGACCAAAGGGCAGTGCACAAAATTGGAAATGACTGTCTCCCAGGCTGAAGCGCAGATACCTCCTGGACGCCTGATGTATCGGTATGTGATAATAGGCGTCCTTGAGATCTATGGAGCACATCCAAACATCTTTCTCCAGCAACGGGAGAATGGATTGTAAAGTGACCATTCGGAATTTGGACTTCATGACGGACTGGTTTAGTTTGCTGAGATCCAAAATGGGTCTCAGGTCCCCTGTCTTTTGGCACTAAAAAGAACCTTGAGTAATTTCCGGATCCGATCTGGTCTGTGGGGACCGGTTGGATGACTCCTTTTTCTAGCAGCATTGAAGCTTCTACGGCTGCAATATCCCTTTGACTGGGTGGTGGGTCCGGGATTTTTTTGGACGGTGGGGGAGGCGTGTGAAGGGAATGGTGTAACCTCCGGCAATAATCCGAAGCACCCATTTGTCCTGAGTAATAGACTCCCAGGCTTTTAGGTGCTTGGCAAAACGGCACCCGACTGACTCCGGAGCAGCACAGCCGGGCAATCCCTCATGGAGTGTGGGAGGCTGAAGAGCCACGAAAGGACTCGCGGTCTCCAGTATTGCGGGGGCCTCTGCCGCCTCTGGGACGGCGTCTCCCAGAAAAATTTCCCCTCCTCTGCCTCTGGAAGGGAATCTTCCTGCTGTTGAGGAAAGAATTTCTGTGATTTATGGAACCACATCTTCCCTCCTCTTTAGCCTTGGGATAAGGCCGAAGGGAGTGGAAAATCGTGCTCCGGCAGATAAAGTCTTTCCCTCTTGCTCACAGCGGTAAGAGTGTCTTTACCTTGGGTCCAAACAAAGAGGACCCATCAAAGGGAGCGTCGGCAAAGGAAGACTTGAAGGCCTCCGCGAAATGACACAAACTGAGCCAGGCTTGTCTTCGTAGAGCCACGCCTGTGCCTGCCGCTCTGCCCGCCCCTTCGGCCGCATATGAAATGAGCCGCATGGACGAGTTAGAAATCGAGTTAAGGGTAGCCAACTGAGAGCTAACCGACTGGGCTAGCTGCTCAGGTAGGTTACCTGAGAGGGAATCTGAGAGCTCCTTGATCAGATCCCTCTGTAGTCTGGTGAAATGTGCCAAATAATTCAGGGACCTCAGAGTAAAGGCCGCTGAAGTCAGGGTGCGCTTCCGTGCGTCCATGCTCCTAGACTCCTTATTAGGAGGATGGACGGACGTTGAAGCCTCTGCCACGTCCTGCTGTGTAGCAGATGCCACCACCATGGCATCTACAGCCACGCCTTTTGTTAAGAACTCCTTCTCGGGAGGGGCAGACAAAAATTTGTTAGGGCGAGAAGGCACTGGTTCCACAGTATCTGGATGTTCCCACGCCCTCCGACAAACCAAATCTAGGAGCTCGTCGAAGGGCGGAGACACCCAGGAGGCGGAGGGCTGAGCCCCGAAGGCCTTGAGGAACACCGACTCATCAGCGGAGGGGGGTTTGGAATTCCAGCCGCCTCGTTGCTTGAGGATCTCTAGAATGTCTGCAAATGAGACATCATCCGAGGACAACTTTGGGGACCCCTCCGCATCATCAAGATCAGTGTCCGATGTAAGAGACTCATCGGGGGAGTCTACGTGCTTCCTCTTGCACGATCTCTTCCTTGGGGGCTCCTCCGAAGACAACTCCGAAAGACCCTCAGGAGGAGGGGAACCCCCAGTGGGGGTAACCTCAGGCCCCGGGGCTCCGCTGTCTAGAGACAGGGGAACTGCCAAAGACCCAGTCTCCATGCCCAGGGAAGGTGCCGGTAAAGCTGTAGAGATGGCCAAAGAGGACTTGGCCAAGGCACTCCTCATAGCTCTGAAGGCCAGACCCCCAGAATCCTGGGAGGGTCCAGTCTCCGGAGTCATGATAGCAGACGGAAGTCCCACGGCCGAAGCACCGAGAGGGAGGCTTGGAACCGACTCCATTGGTCCCGAAACATCACCCCCGGGCCCGACCGAAGAAGTCCGTGTGCTAAACTCCGACCCGAAGGCCGGGGTTAGAGTAAGGGTCGGAGCCGACCCTAGGATCTCTACTGGCTCCGTCAGCACCTGCTCCGACGGAGCCGGGCGGCTCGGAGGAGGAATGGCAATGGAATGGGCTATCGGCTCCGAAGCCAAGTGGGTCGGAGCCGAAACTAATTTCTGAAAGACTGGGGAATGGAAAAGTCTTTGGAGCACCCTGTCTATGTCTGAATCTGACATCCTTGATGACCTGGAAGAGACCGAACGGGTCCGAGTAGGCCTCTCCAACGGCTCCAAGGGACTAGGGGACCGGCTCCGAATCGACTCGATAATTATCGGCGCCGAAGGAGTGTCCAAACCAATTTCCATCGGTGCCGAAGAGGGCTTCGGCGCCGAGGAGGAAGTGTCTGAGCGGACAACCTTCATCGGCTCCGAGATCAGTGGAGCCGATGAAGGTGACCCGCCTCTCGATGCCCCAGCCGTCGGCTCCGAACCCAGAGGAGTCGAGGCTGGAGGCATCGAGGCAGACCGTTTCACCCTCGGCTCCGAAGTCCGTGGAGCCGAAGGAGAAGCCTGCCTATGTCTTTTGGCGGTTGGTTCCGACGGACTGGTCGGAGCCGACGCCCTTTTCTTCTTAGCAGGAGAAGGAGAGGAAGCTAATGCCTCTTCAAATGAAGGTTTGATAAGGCCTTTTAAAATAAGTTTATTTTTCCTCTCTTGGAGGACCCTCGAGGAAAAAGCGTGACAGACGCTACATGACTCCTGCAAATGTTTGGCGCCCAAACAGTACACACAGAGAGAGTGATCATCTGTGATCGACATTTTGAAACTGCACTTAGTGCACTTTTTAAACCCTGAAGGCCTAGGAGCCTGTGACATTATGGCAACCAAATTAGTGTATAACCAGCAAATACAAAAAAAACACACTAACTATCACAGACAAATTCTTTTAAATCAAGGACTGTCACAAATAGAAAAGTATAACCAAAAGGATCCAAGAACCTTTTAAAAATTAAAACTGAACTTGACAGACAACGGGCTGACAAGGGAAGGCCCTTGAACTCAACTGGGGCCTCTAGTCAGACAATACACAATCACTACACAAAAGTTTTACCACAAAAAAAACTTCAATCGTACACAAAAACACGAGATAGCTGTTAAAACAGCTTTTTGTTGAATTTTTAAGAAATCCCTGACAGGAAAGTAAGTGAAAAAACACTACTTAGCTCAGCCAAGCTCGAGACCACGTCTTTGCTTGTTAGCGGCAAACGAGATCTGGGGGACTGGTAGTGGTGCATCCTGGGATATAGTAAGCTCAGCCAATAAGAGACTTCGCTCTTTGGCATAAGCATGCCGAGTCGGAGCCGAGGATCGGCTCCGAACCCATCAGTCAGAATGTAGGCGAGATAGGATCACATAACATCAACACAGATGGAACGTTATGGTAAGACATAACTTCTTTATCTGATGTTGTTAAACTTCTTTCCATTCATCACTGATAGGACAGAATCCCAAGCTACCTTGAGACACATGAGCGACCCTTATGGAAGAACATTTCTGAGTATCACTGAGCCGAAGGCAGCTCTCCCTCTGGAGACCACATACAATTTGTAATGACTGATGAAATTGTGGGGTTTAGCCCTAGTGGCTGCTGTGCAAATGTCATCCATAGAAGTCCTGGTGAGGAAAGCTACAGATGTCGCCACAGATCTAGTGGAATGGTCTTTAACCTGTAGCATAGGTTATTTTGTGGAAGAGTAAGAGAAGCGTATGCAGTCCCTTAGCCATTTCGATAAAGTAACCTTCGATTCAGAATTTCCCATTCTTGGTCAAGAAAAAGAAAAGAAAAGTTGGTCAGACTTGCGCATAATTTTGGTTCTATCTAAATAAAACCTCAGTTGTCTGTGTACATCCAAGGAATGTAGGCAGTACTCTCCTTTATTAGAAAAATTCAGAAAGAACACTGGTAGGTCAATGGTCTGACTGATGGAGAAGTCAGAAACAACCTTGGGGAGGAAAGATGGATTCGTCTGGAGTGATACTCTGTCCTTGTGAAAGACCAAATAGAGTCTTCTGATGCACAATGCCTGTAGCTCCGAAACTCACCTGGCTGACGTAATGGCTACCAAGAACAAGAATTTCCAAGACAAGAATTTTAGGTCACACTTTCCTGCGGGTTCAAATGGGGGTTGAGTCAAAGACTGTAAAACTAATGTGAGGTTCCATGGCTCTATAGGCTGTCTGACTGGGGGCCTGATGTGTGAAACTCCTTTGAGAAAGGTTTTACATAAACGTAGTGAGATGACAGGTGTACCATCCAGCCCATTAGGGTAATTCGAAAATACAGCCAAATGTACTCATATGGTAGAGGCTGTGGCATCCTCTTCAAAACACTTAGACAAGTATTGCAAAACTGCTGTGACTGGAGCCGAATACGGATCTAACATGTTATCCTTTGTCCAGAGAGAGAACATTTTCCAGTTGCCCTGATACAGTCTTCTGGTGGATGGTTTATGAGAGGCCAGGATAATATCCCGAACAGGTGAGGTGAGATCAGCCTGCCTGGCAATAAATGGAAGTGGAGAAACTAAGCTGCCAGCTTGAGACTGGACAGATTCGGGTGGCTCAACCCTTGGCAGTGAGCAATCAGGTCTGGAAGAGGGTCCAGAATCCACAGCGGGTATACCAGATGAGGCCAAAGGAAGGGGAACCAAACTTGTCGAGGCCAAAAATGGGCTACGAAGACCACTTTAAATTACAACCAATGAGCTTACTTTAAGAACTGTGGAATCAGAGGAATGGGGGGATAAGCATAAAGAAGTCCCATGGGCCAATCGTGAATCAGAGCATCACTTGGGGAATAGGGAAAAATAGCTGTTGGACTTGTTGTTCGATGGAGAGGAGAAAAGATCACAGCACGGCTGGCCCCAGCAGCTGAAAACTTCTGCCTCCACATCTGGATTGAGGGACCACTCATGGGGCAGGAGAATACATCTGCTCAACTTGTCCGCAATCATGTTGGAGGTCCCCAGGATATGCGTTGCTATCAGACAGCGGTTGGAAGCCATCATCCACTCCCAAATCCTCATGGCCTCTCGACACAAGGGGTAGAACTTGGTTCCTCCTTGCTTAATGATGTACCAGACTATTGACATATTGTCTGACTGAACTGCAACTGTCCCAGAAAGAAGAACCGGATGGAATGCCTGCAACACTAACAGCACCATTCTCAATTCTAGAACGTTGATATGCAGGTTGGCCTCCAATGTGGTCTATGTGCCTTGGACTGTTTTTTCCTGGAAATGGCCCCCCCATCCGATCAGGGAAGCATCCACGATCACAATGGCCTTGGGCTGAGGGGAATGGAAGGGCAGCTCCAAAGTTCTGTGTCTGGCCTCATCCACCAAAGAAGGTCCTGCTCGCAGGAGTTGGTTATCTGGATCTGGGAATATAAGAGGTGATAATTCGGGAACTACTGAGAAGGAAGAAGCCATTGAAGAATTTGCATATGCAGCTTGGCAAGAGACACTATCAGGATTGAAGCTGCCATGGATCCTATGGCCTGAAGAACATCTGTCACTGAGACTTTGTTTTGACAGAGTATCACCCAGAGCTGAAGCCTCAATTTCTGAAGTCTGTGCGCTGGGAGTGACACCAGACAGGATCGGGTGTTGAAGACTGCTCTGATGAATTCTATCAGTTGGGTAGGGACCAGGTTTGACTTCTCCCAGTGCAGTTATCCCCAAAATTTCTAGCACAGCAAGTGTGTATTGTAGGGCTGTTACCAGAAGATGCTTGGTGGGGGCGGTGAAGAGCCAATCCTCTAAATATGGAAACACCCGGAATCCTTGCAGTCTCAAGTGAGCTGTAACCACTGACATGCACTTTGTGAACACTCTGGGGCTGTAGAGAGACCGAACAGCAGGGCACAAAACTGGTAATGATTGGCTCCTAGCCGGAAGCGAAGCAGACTCCTGGAGTGCTTGTCCATTTTGATGTGGTAATACGCATCCCAGAGATCTAACGAACACATCCAATTGCCCTTGCTCAGAAAAGCAAGAATGGGCTGAACCGTGACCATCCGGAATTTGGTTTGGACGACAGACTTGTTCAAACTGCTGAGATCCAGAATGGGTCTCCAGTCCCCTGTCTTTTCTGGCACCAAAAAGAATCTCGAGTAAAATCCGGATCTGCATTGGTCTGGTGGGACTGGTTGGATGACTCTTTTTTTGGCATAGCTTTTTTACTTCTGAAGCTGCCTCTTCCCTTTGACTGGGTGGAACGTCGGGAAGTTTTGTTGGCAGTTTTGGATAAGAAATAAGGGGAATGGTGCAATCTCTGGTAATTATACTCTGCACCCAATGATCGGTGGTAACAGAGTGCCAGGCAGCTTGGTGCAGACAGAAACGACCCCCAACTGCTTCCAGAGGCAAACAATCGGGTAGCTCTTCAGGAGCGCTGGTAAGACTGCCCAGAGAAAGTCTCTCTGGAGCCTTGGTTACCTGGACTCCTCTGCCTCTATAGGGGTGTCTTCCAGAGTTGTTACCCCCTGTGCCTCTGGGGGTATCATCACCACGTGCAGCACGGAAAGGACCCTGAGATTTTTTGTGCCACATCTTCCCACTCCTCTGGTTCCTGGAAAAGGAACATTGACTGTTGGAAAAATGAAGGCCTACAGCAGACAGGGTTTTACTGTCCTGTTCGCACCTGGTTAGCGAGTCCATCACTTTGGAACCAAAAAGGGAAGATGTTTCGATGGGAGCATTCAGAAAGGAAGACTTGAAGGAATCTGCATGACATCTCATAACTATGCCTAAACCCACAGCTCTAGCCACCCCTTTGGTTGCATGTGAAAGCAACCTCATGGACGAGTTAAAGATAGATTCCAGGGTAGCAAGCTGTGAGGCAACATTGTCCCGTACCTCGTCAGACACCTGTTCTGCAAGTGTTCCAGAGAGTTCAGAGATCAAGTCTCTTTGTCACCTCATAAAATGTGCCAAATAGTTCAGGGACCGAATGGCAAAGGTCGCTGATATAAAGACTTGCTTCCCCAATCTGTCCACGGCCCGGGACTCCCTGTTGGACGGGCGGACAGCAGGACTCTCTTCAGCCAGATCCTTTTTTGTGGCTGCCGCCACCACCATAGCGTCGACTGATAATCCTCTGGTTCTTCTCAGGGGCGGGGGGGTTGTCTGGTCTCCAAGGGATCACCTCAAAAGAGTCAGCAGGTGGGGTCACCCAAGAGGTAGATGGCTGGGCACAGAAAGCCTGCAGGAGCAAGGACTCCTCAGAGGAAGGGTTGGAGAGCTTCTAGTCACCCCTCTGCTTTAACATTTCAAGGATGTCTCCAAAGGCGACATCATCAGGGGGTGACGGTGGGGACCCTTCACCATCATCGTAATCTGTGTCTTCTGTTACAGACTCCTCAGGTGAGTCAATATGCTTCCTCTTACATGATCTCTTCTGAGGGGGCTTCTGAGGAGCACTTGGAAGAGTGGGTACCCTGAACAGGGGTTTCCTGGGGTTTCCCTGCTCAGTGTCCCGGGGAGGTGATCCGTGGCAGCTGTAGCTCAGGGGGAGAAAATAAGAAGTTATGTACTCACCATAACGTTCCATCTGAGTAGGTAAACTTCATTTGTCAGCAACCTATGGGTCTTCGGATCCACATCAGATCCGAGCCGGCAGTTTCCAACAGCATAGATCTGAGCTCCAAGCTCCTCCCCTACCCATAATCCCCTGCCAACCCTACCTGACCTCAGATCGAGTTTGCCCACAGCTAGATAAGCATACAAACAATCACCCGCAAAACTAGCTACATACCCTTGCCATAAGGAAGGTAACATCTTGAACATCCAAAGGTCAGGGGGACGGAGGGGGGGGGGTCAGTTGCTGACACATTAAGTTTACCTACTCAGATGGAACATTATGGTGAGTACATAACTTCTTAATCTGAAGTAGTTAACTTCATTTGTGCATCAACCTATGGGACAGAGTCCCCAGCTACCAAAATCTTGGGCGGTCCTCAAGGAAGGATGTTCCGGAGCACTGCAGAGCCAAAGGATGCTCTCCCTCTGGAGACAATATCCAGCTTGTAGTGATTAATGAAGGTATAAGACGAAGCCCATGTTGCTGCTGAGCAGATATCATCCAAAGAGAGTCTAGAATGAAATGCCGCCGAGGTAGAGATAGACCGGGTAGAGTGGGCATGGATTCCTAGAGGTGCGGGCCGACCAGTACTTTCATATGCCAACAGAACACACTGAGAAATCCATCTGAACAGTGTGACTTTAGAAACAGCCTTTCTTAACTTAAATTTGGCAAAGGAAATGAACAACTGATTGCCTATGACCAGCTGTTCTGTGTAAATAAAAGCGCAGTTGTCTGTGCACATCCAACGAATGTAACTTATATTCTTCTTTGTTCTGGTAGTTGGGGGAAAAAACTGGTAGGTTAATGGACGGATTAATATTCGATTCGGATGCAATTTTTGGAAGAAAGGAGGGATTGGTCCTGAGGTAGACTCTGTCTTTGTGGAAGGACAAATAAGGTGGTTTTGCACAAAGGGCTTGAATTTCGGAAACCCTTCAAGCTGAGGTGATAGCTACAAGAAAGGCAGTTTTCCAAGATAAAAATTTTAGATCTACTGAAGCTGCAGGTTCAAGGGGGGGGGGGGGCTGTAAGTGCCTGCAATACCAAAGTTAAGTCCCAAGGAGGGACTGCTTCCTTCACCGGGGTCTGAGTAAGAAAGTACCCTTCAGAAAGGCCTTGCATAACTTAGAGGAGATCAACGATCCAAGGTCACTTCATACGTGGTAGTGAGAGATAGCCGCCAACTGAACCTTGACTGTAGAGGAGCTGGCGCCCTGATCGAAGAGTCCTGATTGGAAATCTAACACCGCAGGCAACGGAGCTGTGAAAGGATCTAGATCTCTGTGCTCCGCCCAAATAGAAAAACATTTCCATTTGCTATCATAGACCTTTCTGGTGGATGGCTTATGCGCCGCCACCAGAATAGCTTTGACCTGGGAAGACATACCGGGATTCCTAGCTAACCTTGGAACTGGATCAACCAAGCCGTGAGCTTGAGGTTGTCCAGGTTCGTGGTCGGAAGATCCAATGGATGGGATATGAGATCCGGAATGGGATCCAGAATCCAGGGAGGATTCACTAGGTGAGACCAAAGATACAGGAACCAAGGCTGGTGAGGCCAGAATGGGGCAATAAGGATTATCTTGTTCTGCAACCGACTGGCTTTCTGTAGAAACTTCAATATCAGCGGAAGAGGAGGATAAGCATAAAGGAGACCAAGCATGCACCAGAGCGTCTCGTGGGGATTCCCCGGGTGGGGGAATTAGAGCGAAGTAGTCATTGCATTTCGCATTTGAAGGAGAGGCGAAAAGATCGCAACAAGGTTGACCCCAAGTGGAGAATATCTGCTTCGCTACTTCTGGATTCAGAGACCACTCGTACGGCGAGAGGATGGTGCAATTCAACTTGTCTGCTAAAATGTTGGACCGTCCCGGAATGTGAGTTGCTATGAGAAAGCGGTTGGTGGAAATCGCCCATTCCCACACTCTAATGGCCTCTCGACAAAGGGGATAAGACCTGGTTCCTCCCTGTTTGTTGATGTACCAGACCAGTGCCATGTTGGCCGTCTGGATTGCAATCGCTCCTACGGGAAGAAGGCTCTGTAATGCTTGCAACGCCAAAAGTACCGCCCTCATCTCTAGGACACTGATATGCAGAGAGGTCTCCGTGCTGTTCCACGTGCCTTGGACTCTCCTGCCCGCACAATGCCCCCCCCCCACCCGAGGCGAGAGGCGTCCGTGGTCACCGTAGTTAGGGGAGGGGACATAGAAAAAGGGCGCCCCTTCTGGAGGTCCAGGGATTGGAGCCACCATAAGAGGGCCTTCCTGCAAACCCTGATGAGGGGAATAGAGTGGTACAGGGGGAATTGCAGAAAAGACCATTGAACTTGGAGAGTCCATTGCAGGACTCTCATGTTCAGACGCGTCATCGGCAATAGGTTGATGGTGGCCACCATCGAACCCAAAGCCCTAAGGACCAATTCCGCCGGGGGTGCCTGGGGTAGGAGGATGGCCCGCACATGGAGTCTTAAAGTCCGCACTCTGTCTGGAGTTAAGAGGGCTAGACGCCTGTTTGTGTCCAACCTGGCTCCAATGAAATCTATGGTTTGAGTTGGAGAAAGGGAAGATTTCTCTATGTTGATAGTGATCCCCAGCTGGGTCGCTAGGGGAAGAAAGGAGTTTCTGGCTGCGCAGAGTAGATGCCTTGTGAGGGCGGTCAGGAGCCAGTTGTCCAGGTATGGGAAAACCTGAATGCCCTGCAGTCGCAGGTGGGCCGCTATCACCAACAGAACTTTGGTGAACACCCTGGGGCTGTGGTGAGACCAAAGGGAAGGGCCCTGAATTGGTAATGGCTGGCTCCTAGACGGAAGCGAAGAAACCTCCTGGATCGTCTGTCCATCAAAATGTGGTAGTACGCATCTTTGAGGTCTATAGAGCACATCCAGTCGTGCTTGAAGCGTGACCATCCGGAACTTTTCCTTGGTTACTGACAGGTTCAAGAGGTATAGGTCGAGGATCGGTCTGAAGTCCCCCGTCTTTTTTGGCACCAAAAAGAACCTGGAGTAAAAGCCTGATCCGCACTGGTCTGGAGGGACGTGATGGATGGCTTTTTTCGAGCAGCCGCTGGATTTCCGCAGCTGCGGCCTCCCTCTGCTCAGGTGGGACATCGGGGAGGTGTCTAGGATTGCAAGGGAAATGAGAGAATGGGATCTGGTAACCTCTGGATCTGATGCGAAGCACCCAGTGGTCGCTCGTGATGGACTCCCAAGCTGCTAGGTGCCTCAAGAAGCGCCCCTCTGACTGCCTCCAGAGTGGAGCAGTCGGGTAATCCTTCAGGGCTGTTGCGTGGGCCGGTCAGAGAACGGTTCTCTGGACGCAAAGTTCTTCAGGCCCCCTCTACCTCGAGGGGGGCGTCCACCCTGTCCTCCTCTGCCGCGGAAGGACTGGGGGTCTGGAGCGAAACGGGGCTGCTGTGACTTCCGGAACCACATCTTCTTCTGTCCCTTTTGGTTCTTGGAAAAGGTCCTCTGGGGGCAGAGAAGCGGACTCCGACGGCAGACAAAGTCTTTCCGTCCTTCTCGCTCTGGACCAAGGTATCGCGTACGGTTTTGCCAAAGAGGGCAAAACCATTGAAAGGGGCATTAGCGAAAGACGCCTTAAAGGGTTCCGCGAAATCACAGTGGCGGAGCCAGGCCTGTTGCCTCATAACGACGCCTGCTCCGCTAGCTCTAGCGGCCCCTTCCGTGGCATGGGACAGTAGCCGCATAGAGGTGTTCGAAATAGACATAAGAGTGGCCATTTGGGAAGAGTACAACTGTTTGTCCTCAACCGACATGGACTCCGGGGGCAACGCGGCGTACTCTTTGATAGGGTCTTGTTGCAGTTGTATGACATGTGCCATGTAGTTCAGTGACCTCACTGAGAAGGTAGCTGAACTAAAAACCCGCTTCCCTAAGCGATCCATCGACCGAGACTCCTTGTCTGGAGGATGGACCGAGGGACTCTCCTGGGCTAATTCCCTTTTAGTGGCTGCCGCCACCAACATGGCATCTACAGGGGTTCCCTTACTCCAGTGTGATCTGTCGAAGGGTGGACTGAGTATTTTATCAGGTCTTTTTGGGACTGGCTCCACAGTGTCCGGCTCCTTCCACGCCTTGGTAGTGATCAGATCTACCAGGGGGTCAGCTGGAGGGGACACACAAGAGGTAGACAAGCCTGCTTCAAACGCCTCCAGGAACACAGATTCGTCCGAGGTAGGCTTTGGGGCAGACCACCCCCCCCCCTAATCCTGAGCATCTCCATGATGTCTCCAAATGAGACGTCCTCGGGGGGGGGGTGATCTTGGGAAACCTTCCCCTTCCTCAAAATCTGTGTCCTCGGTCAAGGACTCAGGGAAGTCCAAGTGCCTCCTCTTGTACTTGCGCTTGTGAGGAATCTCCTCAGGGGGGCTGTCCGAGCAGACCTCACCAGCAACATCATGTTCCAACGGAACGACCTGGGACATCGGAGCAGGCTGTCCCTGGGACTGGCTGACGGAAGTCGGACCCATCTGAGATGGAGTGCAGGGTGGAGCCGTAGCCAAGGCTGGGGGTCTTGAATCCCTCGACAGGACCCTCTCCAATACGTCAAATGCCGAAGGAGAGCCGCTCTCTCTCGGATCCGAGAGCAGGCACTCCCTCGGATCCGATGGGTGGATCGGGGCCGGAGCCGACGCAGTCGGATCCGAAGGTCCAGTATGCTCCAACCTGGGCGGAGCCGAAGGCACACTGAAACCCTCAGATCCGAAGCTCAGCTTTTGGCTCCGAGAGTTCGGATCTGAAGAAAAGGGACCCGACAGACTCGAGGGCATTGTCGGCGCCGAAGTACCCGATACTGTCGGTGCTCACACCCCCCCCCCCCCCGCCGACGCTACCTGGCTCCGAAAACTCCGAACCCAGGAAGCGGGTCGGAGAAGGAGCAATCGGGGCAAAAAAACGGGGTCGAGCTCCCCCCCAGAGGGGGGGGGGGAGGCAGGAGCACTTCCATCTGCAGCTGGGCCTGGAGGAATCTTCTCATCATCCAGTCCAAGTCTGCGTCCGTCAGGCTTCGGGTGGATCTGGATGAGGCCAGCGAGGCGGGACGGGAGTGCCGCCTCGATGACCTCGATGGGGGCCAGGCCTCCTCCTCCTCCGGTCCCGGTGAAAAAGAAGGAGACCAGAGCCGAGGGGGGGGGGCTCGGAAGTCCTGGAGGGAGAAGACCGCTTAGCCGGCGGGGCCGATGAAGAGGCCTCGGCCCGCCGCTTGTGGTGCTTCTCCTTCCGCTTCTCTTTCCTGGACTCCCTATCCACCTGGCCCAAAGCGGGAGTTTGAGTCCCGGCCAGGGGAAGGGAGGCAGGAGTGGCAGTAGCCGCAGCCGTGGTAGGAGCCACTGTGGGACCGGAGGCCGAAGCTGAGTCTGGGGGCAGCAGTCCCGCCAGAACCAGCCTAGTCCTCTGGTCCTTAAGTGCCCTGGGGTTGAACACCGCACATATGGAGCAACCTGAAGACAGGTGTCCAACCCCAAGGCACAACACGCACCGAGTGTGGCCATTTGCCGGGGATAGCTTATGGCCACACTCACTACACTTGGAGAAAACAGCTTTTGGGGCCTCCGACATACTGAAAGAAAACACATACGCTAGGCCCCAACACACAGCACACTCCCTAACGCACTAACGAGGGTGGGGAAGGAAAACTATCAAGAAGATTAACAGACTGGTTAAAAACTAATGAGGGACCTGTACACAACACACGCACACTAAAAATTACAGAAAAAAGGAGAGAAAAACAGTAAAATTTTCTCACAAAAAAACGCTAAAGCCTGGAACTCAGTGATGGAGCTGCTGGATGAAACCGCGGCAAAGATCTGGGGTCAGGTAGGGTTGGTAGGGGGAGGAGCTTGGAGCTCGGATCTATGCTGTTGGAAACTGCCGGCTCGGATGCGATATGGATCCGAAGACCCATAGGTTGATGCACAAATGAAGTTAACTACTTCAGATCTGGGGTTCCAACATCGGCAGAATGCTTCCGGAATTGACAGCTCTCTCCATCACACGGAAACAGGTTCGCCCGAAGAGGAATGGGAGCCCGGCACAGAGAAGGACAACCTCGGAAATGGGGTCACACCCCGCTCCATCGAACCCACTCCTGAGGATGGAGCCTCAAGCCGGATTGGTGCAGACGAGGCTACCAGCACAGAGGATGGAATCGAAGGACTACACGAAACCATGCCCCGAACCGAATAGCCTGCCGCCCAATCACGAGATTGAGCAAGGACCAGTTCAGCAGAAACCGAGGACCAAAGGGACAGACCCAGAGCCTCAGTGAGGTCCACTACAGGCTCCAAGACGGGGGGGGGTTCCGAGAAGAACGCCAGAGCAGAAGGCTTCAGAACTGAGATGGCCGAAGGAGGAAAATAGGATGGAGTCAGTGGAAAGGTCAACCCAAGCCCTGCCGGATGATGTTTCTTGGAAGGTATGGGTATCCCCCTGGCTGCCAACTGCTAATCCACAAGATGTACCACATCAACTTCTGAAAGGCTCTTGGTGGATATAGTGGATACTCCGGACAGGGAGTCAGGTTGATATAAGAATGGGTTATATACTTGACCTAAGAATGGGTCTATGGACGGAGAGTAACAGGTCCGTGGTGCGTCATCTGCAGGCACCAATGTCTCGAGTTTAGAAACAGGAAGTAGCAGGGTCAAATCCAGTGTTGCTGTAATAGAGCTCAGTGCTGAAGGGGCACTTGGAGCTGAAACTGGAGGTTCAATCATCACTGCAGAGATAGGCATCGAAGGTGTGCACCATGCCAAAATGGCCACAGGTACCGCAGTCGTAGTCGGCAAGGTGAGATCTATAGTCGGTGCTGGAGGCAGTATCAGAGCCAGTGATGAAGCCGGCACCAATACAGCAATAGCCAAGTACTCGGAGCAGACGAGTATGGTGCCAAGGAGGCAGATTTATGCTCCGAGGATAACTTTTGAATTTTAGGTTTCACAGACTTACCCTGGTCACCCGAGTGTGAAGAGGGAACCAAATGGAGCCTTTTCTTAACTTTCATAGGAGGTGTTGAGATCTCCATTGCAGAAAGGGCCTCCAAAAAGGGAGATTTAAGGAGTCCCTTCAGAATTAGTTTATTCTTGCGCTTGTTCAGAGTGCGTTGGCTGAAACTTTGGCAAATCCCACAGAGAGGCTGCACCGAAAGGTGGGGCACCACAAAGCAATAAACACAATTGTCATGAGAGTCGTCACTATTAGGCAGTTTACCATTACACGAGGTACAGTGTTTGAAACCCGAAGTACCCTTCTTATCCGACATCTTGAGAAGTAAACATAACAATTCAAAAGATCAGAAAAAAAAAAAAGGAAACTAATTGCCTAAGTCAGAAAAGATTTAAATACATGCAGAATATATCAGCAAACTCGATATCAGAAACACACCAACAAGAGTAGAAAGAACAGGGAAGGAATACCAAAGATGGTATTCAAGGAATACTACAAGGGTAAAGAGAAAGGGCCGTACCAACAATGGTACTGAAAAAAGGTTACCAATGGGTAGAAAAAGAGGGAAAATATCTAAACCTATTTAATTCGACAGGAAAAGAACTATAACTCACAAATTTTAAGAAGCAAACAAGTTTTTCACACAAAATATCAAAAAGGTTTCCACTTAGCTGAGAGCTGGGCTGAAAAGCGGCTCAGCAAAGGATAGGAGAGTGGAATGGAAAACTGAAGGCACGTGGGATAGAGTAAAGATAAGACAGTCGTAATGGAAGCAAATTGGGGAA
This sequence comes from Protopterus annectens, assembly GCF_019279795.1. NCBI lineage: Eukaryota > Metazoa > Chordata > Ceratodontiformes > Protopteridae > Protopterus > Protopterus annectens. Next base: position 951,639,728 of record NC_056732.1, read on the forward strand.
ATCAGAAGAATTGAGACAGACGGGAAATTTAACAACGTCAAGTATGTGGAAGGCATGGTTAAGGAGATGGAAAGTCTAAAAGAGAAGGTCAAAGCCAGAATCACAGGGGCAGCAGCCTACTGGCGCAGACTGTCAGGTGTAGTATATGACAAAAGAATGCTAAAGAAGCTGAAAAGTAAGGTGCACAAAACAGTGCTGCGACAAGTACTACTGTACTGTACAGAAACCTGGTCAGTAAAAGTTGAGCAATTGTGGAATCTAGATATGATGGTGAAGTAGTACCCAAGATGGGTGGTAGGATGTACGTGGGACAGATGAAAAAATGAGGACATAGAAGAAGCCAAAGCAACTTCAGTTGCAGAAAAAGTAAAAAAAAAAAAAAAAACACATTATGGTGGTTTGGGCACATGTGCAGAAAAGCAGGAGACAATCTGGTGAAGATTATTTGGGACAGATAGGAAGAAGGCAAGAGGAAATGAGGGCATCCAGAAAAGACGGGGAGTGGACTGTGTGAGAGAAAACCTGTTGCAGGCATTGAGTGTCGAAGAAGGCAGGAGATTGGCATTGAACAAAGAGAGATTGCGACAGTTGACACGACACCCTGACCCCATGTAGAAAATGGGAAAAAAGGGGTTGAAGATGATGACTTGTGTGTGATCTGAAATAGCTATTGGATGTGCGTTAAAGCTTCCAATTAAATGCATATGTTCCTGTGAAATATCATTTTTGTCTAGTCTAGCCTGGTTATTTGTCAAAACACAAAATGCCAGAACATAATACATAAATTCTCTTAAAATTTCCTACTACTAAATTCACATCCTTCATACCAAATATTTTCATAAATTTCATTAGAAATCTACCTTCTGTTATATTTTCTTTTCTAGATCCCCTAGATAAAACCTCATGGCTACAAATCATGCTCCAGTCCCCACCTATAAGTAATATTCCCTGCTGAAAGCTGATCATTTCTTCCAAAATGTTCTTAAGCTCCATAATAGCAGTTTTAGATGGAATATATATATACATGCTAGTGTAATGCTCCTCCATTGCCAGAAGCCCCTTACTACTATAAATCTGCCATTACTATCTTTTTTGCTCTTCTATCAGTATTGGAGCTCTTCTAGAAATTAGTATAAGTACCCCCCTTTCCTTCCTCCCTGATATTCTGCTGAATATCCATCCTGAAATCCTTTATTAAAATTCACATGCTCACTTCTTTCCAGATGTGTCTCCTGTAGCATTGCTATTTGCACTCTGCATTTCTTAATATAATTCAATACTCTTACATTTTTGTTTATGCCTGTTAGGCCATTCACATTCCAAAATAATATTAATAGTGTAGCCATTACGATAAGAAGTTATTATTCTCATGTATTATATATAGCAGCTTGTTTAAATGTCTGTTTCCAACTTTTTTGTTACAGATGCCCACCAATGTTTGGCTGGTTGATCCTTTATACACTTGTTTCTTGTCATCTCCATTTGACTCTATGTCACATTTTATAAAACTTTTGTTTTAATGAAAACCCTCAAAACACAAAATGCCAGAACACTACCATAACTTATTAACTTAAAACAAACACACAAAATTATGTACATCTTAAAATAATTAAGTTTAACCCTTACGCACAAGGACAAACACAGCTGGAGCAAAAAGTCTGTTGCCTGGATCAGGGATGTTCCTGAAGTTGTTGTATGCAGCCAGTCATTCAAGTATGGAAAAAAACAGAATCCCTGTAGCCTGAGCCAGGCTGCTACCACTGCCATGTACTTGGTCAACATCCAGAGAGCAATACTGAGACAAAATGTCAGTGCTCAATGCCTGAAGCATAGGACCCTTCTGGATTAACTCTCTATTTTGTTGTTACAGTAGGCACGTTTGAGATCCACCAAGCACAATCAATCATTCTTTCTCAGTAGAGATAGAATGAAATACACTGCTGCCATCCAAAACTTGCATCTGTTTGACAAAGTAGTTTAACCTGCTTAGGCCAGAATGGAACAGAGTTCCTAGTTCTTCTGTGGCACCAAAAAGAATTGTAAATAGACCCCAGATCCTGTCTGGTCTGGTTGGCCCTCTTAGATAATCCATTTAATGCTAGCTTTTAAATCCCTGATTTTGTCTCCCTTCTCTAATGGGGTGGCGAATCTGGAAGGAATTTTCATCTCAATTCTGTAAAAGCCTCAGAAGGTATCGTGCAGCCTCTGGAAATAATGATCAACACCCGGGAATCTGACGTGATGGCCTCCCAAGCTTTTGAGTAGACAGCCAAGCATCCTCCCCTAGCTATCCACAGAGTAAAGCAGCCAGGAAAATTTTCATGACCACTGGAATGGCTTGCCAGAAAAGGATCATCTGAAGCCCTTTTTCTACAAGTCACCTCTGACCCTAGAGCAGCCTGCATCAAAGTTATCCCTTCTTCCTCAGGTGGCACCTCCTGCTGGAGCTTACTGGGCAAACTGTTGCTATTTGCGGAAGGACATCTCCTTCCTTCCTCTCCGTTTCCTGCACAGGATCCTCTGCAGGGTGGAGAAATGCACTCCTACCGTAGATGTTGTCTTGTCCTCTTGCTCACTCCTAGTCAAAGTATCCTTAAACTTGGAACTGAATAAGGTGGTGCCATCAAAGGGGCATTAATAAAGTATGCCTTAAAGCAGTCCACAAAGTTACAGAGGTGCATCCAGGCATAACAAGGAATGCCAATACCAATACCTACCACGTGAGCCATACCATCCACTGAATTTGAGGGGAGGTGCACAGATATGCTTCAGATGGATTGCATAGTGGCCAAAAACCTCCAAAGTCTTATGAGCCTCTAAGGGCTGAGATGCCAGTTACTTAGAAACTTAAGAAATTAAGTCCCTACAAAGGCTAGTCAAATGTGCCATATATTTCAGCATGTAAAGAGCATGTGGCAAAGGTGTAAGCACATTTCCCAAACCAGTCCAGTGGCCATGACTCCCTGTTCGGGAGATGGACCAAAGTGCTCTCTTCCAAGATATTTCTGGTGGCTGTAGAGATGACAACAGCATCCAACAAGGGGCCTTGCTACAAAAGGAGCTGTTCTTGGCTGCAATCAGTACCTTGTTGGGTTTGTGGGGAATGGGCTCCACCACACCGAGTCCTCTCTAAGCCCTCCAGGACACAAGGTCTGGAGGGGATACTACCAAAGATGGGGATGGGCCTGTGACAAAAGCTTCAAGAAAGACTTCAACGGTTGCCTCATAAATTCCAAAAGGTCACTAAAAGAATCATGAGACCCAGTTGAAATTTCAGACCCAGCCAGGTCCATAATCATGGCTGGAGCAGAGCTGTCCACATCCACAACACCATAAGACAGGGAACGTTCAGATAACCTCAGAGTCTACCCTGACCCCAATGCCTCAGCTCTGAAAGGACCAAAGTTGAATGCATCAGGGCAGATGTTGGCACCAATGGTTGCCAAGCTGTTGGCTTGGAAGAAGAGGTGACATGGGACAGTGTGTGAACCAAGCACAAGCAGCATCAAGAGTGGCATCAGAATTCAGGGCTATGGGAACAACTTCCCTCATGCTCTGCACTGAGGGACACGGGATGATCCCAAAGTCCATCTGGGCCATCAAGAAGGTTCTCAGGACCTGGTCCTGATCCAATTAACTGACACTCTTGGAGGACCTTACAGACTGAGACAAAGCTGTAAAAACAAGCTTGCTGGGCCAAGGCATGGGGCTGAATGATTTTATGGATCGAAAAGTGGAATGCCTGGACCCATGGAGATAAGGACTGTGGAGAAAAACTTCAGCTCCAAGATAACAGCCACAAACAGAGAACAGATCTGACTGAAAACCAGAGACACAGACAACAGTTGACTAGAAATGTCCAAGTGCAGCAACTTGGTTGAATCTGCTGAATGAGTGAGTAGTAATAAAGGTCAGTACCAGCATGGCACATATTCTGGTTCCAGGAAAAAAATGGAGGTGTAGAGGGTGTGGGGATCTTCAGATCTGGCTGACCCTCAAAAGGGACACAGAAGCACAGAAGTTCTTTTTTGGTCTTTATCTTTTGTCTTTACTCTTTTTTTTTTAGTATTTTTCCCTCTTGTCTTTTTTCTTTTCTTTTTCTTCTTCTTCCTGTCAGCAGGCCGCAAGGAAGGGGATGAAGACACAGTGGTCTGGACAGACCCAGCAGAAGATGGAGGGAGCAAACCTTTTGAGACTAACGCAGCTTGACAGTCAGACAGAGCTCCGTCTCCAAAGATTGTGCATGCTTGGCAATCTGTGTCCAAATGGGCAACACTGCTGCAATAAACACAAGTGTCATGTGTGTCCAGGGTACCAACTAATGACCACACCCCAAGGTCTTATCCACAATGCAATAAAACCAATACACCAAAAAAGACAGTCAGAAAATTAGTGAACTCTAAACCACAAAGTAGATAAATCCCACAAAATAACCATTTCCAGTTATCAGTACTAACAGTATTTTTAAGTGAGTATCAAAAAATGCTAAGGCTACAGAAATCTAAAAAAGCTACAACTATAGCTACCCAAAAATGTTTAAAGGGTTCACTACCAAACTATGTTTTTTCCTTTTTTTCTTGGAGTCATTTAAATACTACTGCAAATAGTGAAAAGTCAGTACTAGAACTAAAACTAACAATAGAAGAGGAGGAAAAACAGTAAAATGGCAAAGACAAATATGAAAATACACTTAGCTGCAAGGAGCTTTGTTATAGCACATCTAACCATGGAAGTAGCAAATGTGATTTGGTAAACAGACACACAGTGCATTATGGGGCTGCAATGAGATCTTCAGCTCTAATCCAGACTTCTATTAGGTTCACAGGTGTGTACTAGGCTAATGGACCTGGGACCTTTATAAGCCTAGCCCATAGGATTACCCTGGCATTGTGCCACCTGACCTTAGTTCCCAGTGCCTCTGTCAAGTAAAGCCACTGGAGTGATGCCTGGGGTGAATTTTCTTGTTCCTATCCATTCATCAAGATTTCTCTTGTAGAGGGCCAATGAGGTGCTCTGCTTGGCATGTATGGGAAGTCTATTCCATAGCATGGACAGTCTCTGGGTTATGAACCTGTCCCTCCAGCATGTTCTGTTGATTGTGGTAATGAGGTTGAGATCTCTGGAACGTGTGGTGCAGAGGGATTGGGATTTCTTTAGATGTAGCATTTCTAACAGAGCTGGGTCAGACATGGCTTAGACTTGATGCAAATCAGTCCTTGGAAAACTGAAAAAGTCAGAAAAACTACTGTGAAAGCAAGCAGCTTTTACCTGGACGATCTTTGGCCGTTGAAGGAAGATTTCTGCTGGAAAATCTTGCATGATGACATCCTGGAGAAGCTCACAAGTATTACGGACTAATCTCTGGTCTTGGCTTTGAAGCAAGCTAGAAAGAAAAGCAATAAGAAATACAGAAAGTACAGTAAATTGATGATGTCTACATACAGATGAAAAAAAGGTTATGATTTCTCTACAATTAGCAACATCAAAAAAATTCTCAACTGCTCACAGAGCTTTATTTCCTTTCTGATGAAATATATACTTCTATGAAATGAATGAAAACAACCAAAAAAAGCTAAAATGTTCATAATTTTATAAATCAACTTTTAAAAGGTCTTGCTTTTTGTGATGACTTCTGAACAGGTGTAAATGTACATGGCTTCACTCATATCTTCTCTAGCAGTCACCATTCAAGAATGAAGCTTCAACTAGATCCGTTATAAAATAACACTGATCTCAAAGATATTCTTATATATAGGAGTGCTTATTTACACATTTCTAATGCATTACTAATATTCATGACTAATACACTACAATTATAATGCATTTATTATGAAATGAGGAGGGTTACTGAGCAGCATGAACCTGAAAGCAAAGTTGTTCCCATTTCTTCCTCATTAACAGTCTCCCTGTAACATCTTTTTTATGTTCAACACTACAACACTAAATGTTGCTTTCCTAACCAGAATGGTGGCACTGAGAAATGAAGCCTTGACTACAGTACAGACAACATAGGATCAATTAATAACTTGGGCATCTGATAGAGCAACCATGGATATGTGTGTCCAGGAAAATTCCAAGGTCTCAAACAACTATCCTATACAGATAGGCTAAAAGCCCTGTCCCTCTACTCAGTCTTGTACAGACTGCTCAGAGGTGACCTGTGTCTGGTATACAAGGCCATCTCACAAAGTACAGTTGTGTACACTTACCACAAATGTAGATATTTGAGTGTATTCACTGTTGCAGTCATCACATTTGGGTTATCTGCTTGCAGTAGCCCTCAGTCGGCCTGATTATCAAATTCTTGGGTCCTGCGTCGGTTGCTGTCTCATCTTCCATGGCGTCAGGTAGTCAGGGGTATAAAGCATGCAGCCAATGCCATTACATCAGTTTTTCTTGCCCAGATGTCAGGTGCCCCCATAATGGGAAGCAATTAAATATATATACAAGGTAATACCTCCACCACAATACACCAAAAAAGCTTTTAAGCATAGTAAAAAGTAATAGAGGTATAGCCAAAAGAAGTCAGGGGGCTGGAGGGAGGGAAACTAGGACTGCAACAGTGAATACACTTGATCATCTACATTTATGGTAAGTATACACAACTGTACTATGTTCTTCATGTTTCACTGTTACAGTCATCACATTTGGGTAGATTCCCAAAGCTAAGGATGGGAGGAGGAATATAGATAGCATTAGGACCAGCTATAAGGCCCTGCAAGACTTCAGTGGCAAAACTAGCTCTGGATTTAGAGAAAATTGGTAAATGGTAATGCTTGGTGAAAGTATGTACAGAACTCCAAGTAGCAGCTTCTAGGATGTCCCTGGTAGGGACACCTCTGAGAAAGGCTGTAAAGGTAGATGCAGCCCTGGTTGAATGTGGTCTTATCCCCTGTGGGATAGGTTTTCCATGGTGCTTGTAGCAGAAATGAATGCAATGGCCTATCCATTTAGAAATGGTTTGCTTTGAAATGGCCTTCCCCTCTGCCGCTGCAGCAAATGCCACCAGCAGCTGTTCAGATTTCCTGAGAGGTTTAGTCCTGTCCAAGTAAAATCTAAGTTGTCTGTGCACATCTAAGGAGTGCAGTATCTGTTGCCCTTTGTTCTGTGGATTAGAAAAGAAGGTTGGTAAATGATTGGACTGATTAAGAGCCACACGGGATACTACCTTGGGCATGAAGGAGGGATTGGTCCTGAGGGACACCCTGTCCGCATGAAAGATGATGAAAGGCTCCACTGTCATATGAGCCTGTAATTCAGACACCCTTCTTGCTGAAGATTTGGCTAAAAGGAAGGCTGTCTTCCAAAAAAGGAATTTCAACTCTGCATTTGCAGCTGGCTCAAAAGGAGGTAGAGTAAGTTTCTCCAATATGAAGTTAAGGTCCCAGGATGGAGTAGGGGCTTTCCTGGGTGGTCTTAACTTTCGGGCCCCTCTGAGGAACTGCTTGAGCAGTGGATGAGAGAACAGGGATGGTTCTGTGTTGTAATGAGCTGAAATGGCTGAGGCATGAATTTTGATGGAGGAAAAAGAAAGGCCCTTGTGAAGCATCTCAGTTAAGTATTGAATATTCTGAGGTAAATTGGGCGCTGAGTTTGGTTCCAGGAACAGAATCTTTTACATTTTTCAGCATAAGATTTTTTAGTATTAGGCCTCCTTGCCTCCAGAATGACATCCAACACTTGTTTACTGAGGGATGGTAACGGAGAGATCAGGTAATTAGCCAGGCTGCCAGGTTCGGGGTTTGAAGCTGAGGGTGCAAAATCTGGCCCTTCTGCTGCGACGGCAGGGTGGGGTTCTGAGGCAGATGCCATGGTGCCAGCAGTGACACACTGTGCAAAAGGGGGTACCAGTGTTGTCTTGGCCAGTCTGGTGCAATCAGTATTGTCCTTGGTTTGTCCTGTTTGATCTTTAGTAGTACCTTGGAGAGGAGAGGCAGAGGAGGAAAGGCATAAACTGATAGATTTTTCCAGGTGAAGGACAGGGCATCCACTTTCCAAGCTTGTTTGTGGGGAGTCCTTGTGCAGAATTTGTCCAATTGGTAGCTCTGGGGGGAGGCAAACTGGTCTATCTGTGGGCTCCCCCATTTGTTTATCAACATGTTGAATGTCTTTGGTTCCAGTTTCCACTTGTGTGGGTCCATGAGATTTCTGCTTAGACTGTCTGCCAGTGTATTTAGCTTTCCTGGCAGGAATTGAGCCTGTAGGTGCGCTTGGTAGCTCAAGGCTGTGTTCCACAGAGCCATGGCAAGGTTGCAGAGAAGGTAAGAGTGGGATCCCCCCTGCTTGTTTATGTACCACATAACAGTGGTGTTGTCCATCTTCACCATTAACTGTCTTAGAAGAATGTGGTCCTTGAAGACTGTCAGAGCATTATGTACAGCTAACATTTTTTTTTTTTTATTGATATGCAGGTGCATTTGACTTGGGTTCCATTTGCCCTGAATGCACCTCCCTGCCAGGTGAGCCCTCCATGCATAGTCTGATGCATCTGTTGTTAGGGTTTGGGCGGCAGGGGGTAGAGTGAATGGCAGTCCCTTGTTTTGGTGGCAGGCCTCTGCCCACCAAAAGAAGTCTAACTGTAGGCAAGGTATGATAGGAATCATTGCTTCTAGATCCTGAGAATGTTGACACCATAGGCTTTTTAGATACCATTGTAGTTTCCTCATATGCAGTCTTACATATTTAATTAGAAGACTGCTGGAGGCTATGAACCCCAAGGCTTGCAGTATTTGTCTTGCAGATAGCAGGGTCTTTGTGGCCATAAGTTTGAAGTAAGCTGTCAAATTAACTTGTTTCTCTGGCGTGAGGAAAGCCATTTGGGAAGTTGTGTTCAAGCTTGCTCCCAGGAATACAATGTGTTGGCAGGGTACCAGATGAGATTTCTTTTCATTTATGGTGTACCCCAAAGAAGATAGCACTTTTTGTACAAACACCAGATGATTTAATAGTATGTCCTGGCTTTCTGCCTGAATTAGACAATCGTCCAGGTATGGGTATATCTGAATATTTCTTTGCCTGCAATATGCAATGACTGGAGATAGGCAGTTTGTGAATACCCTGGGCGCAGTAGATAAGCCAAAGGGCAGTGCAGAGAACTGATAGTGCATGAAGCCTGCTTTGAAGCGTAGGTATCTTCTGCAAGATTCCCTGATTGGGATGTGCAGGTAGGCTTCCTTTAAATCCAGTATTGCCAACCAGGCATCCTTGCCTAGCATAGGAAGCAACTGGTGAAGAGTTAGCATCTTGAATTTTGGGATCACCAAAAAAGTATTTAGGTTAGAGAGATCCAGGATAGGACGCCAGTTGTTGTCTTTTCTGGGCACCAGACAAAAGTCTCGAGTAGAAACCTTGTCCCCTTTCCTCTTCAGGAACAGTTTGAATGGCCCTTATACTTAAGAGAGAGAGAACTTGCTTTTGAGCCTCTGCCCACTGATTTAGGGGTAGATCTGGCCAATCGTTTGGAGTTGGTAAAGTGTGGAAATGGAATCTGTATCCCTGGGAAACTATATTTAAAACCCATTTTTTTCCTGTGCTTTTCAGTTTTATGACATTAAATATTTGCAGTCAAAATAAAAGAACTTGGAGGTATAATTCCTGGTCGTTTGTGGCACTAAATAGTTTTCTTGTCTTCAGTGGAGAGAATATATTTAAAACCCATTTGTCCTGGGTAATGAGTTCTCAGTTTTTTGCCTGCAAAGCAATCTTCCCCCCTAAAGGAGCAGTCAGTTGAGAAGGGCTTGGAAGTTTTAAAGTTAAGTCATTGAGACCATTTACCATAAGGGGGGGGGGTCTTACTACTCCCTGCTTTGGAAGTGGGAGTCCCCCACTGATTAGTCTTGTGCGTACCTTGGGACTGAAGCCTGAGTGTTCTGCTGGGTCTGGATTTGGACTGAGAAGGCCTGGAAGAGGCAGGAAAGCACCAATTCTTAGAGGGTCAATGCCTACTAAATCATGGAGGCTAGCAGGAAATCTTTAACAGTTTGCATAGATTTAGCTTTTTCCTCCATCTTTTTAAGTACTTCTTCTGCTTTGTTGCCAAACAGGCGGTCCCGGTTTAAAGGAGCATCCAACAATTTAGCTTTAACATGATCTAGCAAAGATTGCTCCTTAAGCCAAGCATGCTTTCTAAGTACAGACCCAGTAACAGCAGCCCTGCAAGATGCCTCTAGTGAATCAAAACCACATTGCAAAGTATGTTTTCCAACTTGTTCAGCCGAATATATTAAGTCCTGTAAATACTTATTTTCAGCACAGTCAAGAATCAACATCATTTTCTATTTAAGCAATCCAATAATATGCTGCTGATACTTTAACATATGAAACTGGCAATTTAAGGCCCTAATGGCCAAGGCTGCAGGAGTGTATACCTTCTTACCCCATCTATCCAGCGCCCTGGAATCTCTATCAGAGAGGGCAGGATTTTTGGCAGTAGGTAGCCTTTATGCCCTTAGGACCCTGTGAAATGGTCTCAGGATCCACAGTAGGATTTTTAAAGAAGAACGCGTGAGAGTCAGGAACCCTGTAATATCTATCTGGTTTTCTGGGAACAGGAGGTAAGGAGTCAGGGGCTAAGCTAGACTCCGTAAAGGCATCATCAACAATGTCCAGTACAGGGGGGATAGCTAAAGGCCTGTTTTGAGGCAGGAGTAAGAAATCCTGGTTTTCCCAGTGGAAATGCTCCCTAAGAGTATGCAAGGTTTTACCAAAAGAGAAACCCTCTGGAGGGGAAGCAGAGGGAATTGAGTCCTCTGCATCAGAATCCTCATAGGCAGATAAGGATAAATCCTGGTCATCAGAAGAAATAGAAATTTCAGAATCCTGATCAGAAGAATTATAGCCAAATTCAGTCCTAGGTCTCTTAGAGGGGGAAGGCTGGCTTCCCCTGATTAAAGTAATAAGGACTTCAGCCATTCTTATCATTTGTTTTTTAGGCATAGAGGCCTGACCATGCTGTCTGGGCGTGGTTTTCTAGGCATGGATCGAGTTTTAGGCCTTGAAGAAGAAGATGGCGTTGGTTTAATATGCAAGTCAGTAGGTCTGAATACACCCTCAGAAGCCGGTGCCTGCACAGGGGCTACGGACCCATCCAAGGGAGAGACATCTGCAGGTTTCACAGTTTAAGCATTTTGCGGCATACCGGACTCCGAATGGGTATCAGTAGAGGCCTGCGAATTTGAAGTAGTGGGTAAGCAGGGGCTGCGAAAGCGCCTCACGGAGTACCGGCGAACTGGCAACTAGCTTAGGAGAAGCGTCGTCGGCAACTTTGGACCTAAGCAGCCTGTCTCTGTCTTCATCTTTGCGTTTTTTTCAGAATGTCGGTAGTTGGGAGGCTTACTGAAGCCATATCTGGATAATTGAACTGAGTGCCGAAATATTTAGAAGCGTAAATATACAGACGACGAATAGTTTGTTGTTTAAATAAGGCACAAACCGACAGTGAGGTACTTCATGGTCAGGGCCTAGGCAAGGAATACAGTATGAATAAAAATCTTTATGAGGTATTTCCTTTCCACAAGAAATACAATTACTGACTTTTACTGACATTGGTTTGGAGCAAGAAAAAGTTTCCCCAACGGTGTACTTAGCTTTAGTTGAAGACTTCAGTTCTGAAACTCAAAAATGAAAATTTCAGGAGTCGGCTGACCGGCACTTGCGAACTGCTTCTGCTTCAGGCACCGCACGGCAAGAAAGACTGATGTAATGGCGTTGGCTGCATGCTTTATACCCCTGACTACCTGACGTCATGGAAGATGAGACAGCAACCAATGTAGGATTCAAGACTTTGATAATCAGGCCGACCGAGGGCTACTGCAAGCAGATAACCCAAATGTGATGACTGCAACAGTGAAACACGAAGAACATCCAGCCTTGATGGAGTTGCTGCATATCCGTAAGACAAACTTCACTCGTGCAACCCACATGCAAGGCCTCAACCTGGTCTGTGACATTAATAGACCTTGTTGGCGGACAGATGTGTGTCCCAAAGACTCCCCCCATCTGTGGAATAGACTCCCTCTCCATGTCAAGCAGAGTACCTCTCTAGCCGTCTTTAACAGGAACCTGAACAACTGGATGGAAAATGAAAAATACACCCCTGGGAACCTGAACAACTGGATGGGAAATGAAAAATACACCCCTGGGATCCCACCTATGTCCCTGTTGGACAGGGGAAACAGGTGCAGACTTTGTGGGAACAAAGGCGAAATTCTTGGCTAGACTTATAAGGGCCTCCCAGGCCAATAGCCTAGTATCATCCTATGAACCTATGACCATCCAAGGGGAGGAAGCATTTGGGTGGGTTGATCTCTCCTACATATTAGCTGAGACTACAGCTCAGGAAAATTGCTGGCCTGGTTTTGAGGAAGATGAGGAGGAGGGGTGGAACAGGTATACTCTCCCGGACCAGACACCATATTGTCTGCCTAACTTCTCCATTGGTGAAAGAAACACTCTGTTGGGGTATGAGAAAAAAAGGCCTATGGAACTTAGTTATAGAATATATTTCTGTGGGGATATAGATGACATCTGATTCATCCAAAAAGACTGATTAAAAACTGTACAGCATTGCTGTCTTATTTTAGTAGCAAAACTGAATGTTGGAAGAAGTCTTCTATCTCTTTTTTTAACAGAGGTTTAGATGATCAAGATGTACCTCTTTCCAAAAAGTTTATTTCTGAAAAAATCATCTTCTGCATCTTTATAAATTTAAGTAATTAGACACATTCCAAAATGTGCTAGGAAATTGTTTGAATGCCTCCCATCCCAGAGTGAGTACACAAAAAAGAAGTTATGTACTCACCATAATGTTCCATCTGTGTTGTCAATCTTCATTCATTCTTGACGAATGGGACTCAGCTCCGATCCTCTGAACTGGGTCGGCCGTTATACAGCTCGATCCAACCAAAAAACTCTCGAGCTAAGAGTCTTCCCACAATGCCCCTCTCTCCATTACCTCAGATCGAGTTTGCAGATAATAGCAAGAGTATACACAATAATTGTAAGTAGAAGCAATGTCCAAGGTAAAAACCCTATAACAACCCAGGACAAGGGTTCGATCCCCCAGGACATCTACAGGAAGGGGGAAGGAGGGTGGGATGTCAAGAATAAATGAAGATTGACAACACAGATGGAACATTACGGTGAGTACGCAACTTCTTTATCTGATGTTGTCAATTGTCATTCATTCTTGATGAATGGGACAGAGTCCCCAGCTACTTCAGACCCTGGATGGCCTTATGGAAGGGTATTCCTGAGAACCATATTGCCAAAGTTTGCTCTCCCCTGGAGACCATATCCAATTTGTAATGACTGATAAAGGTATGAGGTGTAGTCCAAGTTGCAGCTGCACAAATTTTGTGTATAGAAGCTTTTGAATGAAAAGCTGCTGATGTGGCAAATGATCTTGGTTGAATATGCTTTAACAGGCGCAGGTAACTTTTGGTTGTTATGTGCATACATAAAGGGAATACAATCTCTTAGCCATTTAGAAAAGGTCACTTTTGATACAGCTTGTCCCAACGTAGGGCCAGAAAGGTAAATGAACAATTGATCTAATTTCCTGGACTCTTTTGTCCTGTTCAGGTAAACACATAGTTGCCTATATACATCCAGTAAGTGTAAGCAATATTCACCTTTGTTACAAAATTCGGGGAGGGAAACTGGTAACGCAATAGTTTGATTAATACATGATTCAAAGGCCACCTTAGGAAGAAAGGAAGGGTTAGTTCTCAAGGACACCCTATCTTTATGAAAAATGATATACGGGGGTTTTGCACATAATGCCTGGATTTCAGAAATTCTTCTGATGGAAGTGATGGCTACTAGAAAAAGAGTTTTCCAGGAAAGGGATATGAGATGGCAAGTGGCCGCTGGTTCAAAGGGAAGTAGTATTAAGGATTGCAAAAACAAGGTTAGATCCCACAGAGCTAAGGGATCTTTGAATGGAGGTTTTAAACGCAAGGCACCTTTTAGAAAGGCCTTGCATAGGCAATGGGATATTAAAGAATGGTAGTCGTATCCATTGTGAAAATTACAAATGGCTGCTAACTGAACTCTAATGGTGGAAGCAGAAGTCCCTTGATCAAAAAGAGTGGCTAAAAATTCCAAAACTTTTTCAACAGGTGCCGAAAAGAGGTCCAAGTTGTTTTCAGAAGCCCAAATTGAAAAACCCTTCCATTTACTGGAACAGAGTCTCCTGATGGAAGGTCTATGGGAAGCCAGAAGAATCTTTTGTACGGGGGAAGTTATATTATTCTGCCTGGTGACTAATGGAATTGGAGGAATCAAGCTGTGAGCTTGAGAGAGTGTAGACGGGAATGCACCAACCCCTGCAGGTGAGACAGCAGGTCTGGGACTGGGTCCAGAATCCATGGATGGTGAATCAAGTGAGGCCAAAGAAAGGGGAACCATATTTGCCTGGGCCAGAAGGGGGGCAATGAGAATCACTTTGCTTCGCAACCTTTGGGCTTTCTTTAGAAAGAGGGGTATGAGAGGAAACGGGGGAAAGGCATAATGACCCAAGGGCCACTCGAGAAGGAGAGCATCTCTCAGGGACTCCCACTGAGGGGGGATTAGGACAAAGAAGCCGCTGCAGTTGTTGTTGTTTGGGGAGGCAAAGAGATCGCAGCAAGGCTGGCCCCATCAGTGAAAGATTTCCTTTGCGACTTTGGGATTGAGAGACCACTCGTTAGGCAGTAGAATGTGTCTGCTTAGCTTGTCTGCTATCATGCTGGAACTCCCCGGGATATGCATTGCCACAAGAAGGTGGTTGGAAGATATCGCCCACTGCCACACTCTGCAAAGGGGGTAGGATTTGGTTCCATCCTGTTTGTTGCTGTACCAAACCACTGACATGTTGTCTGACTGGATCGCAACTGTTCCCAGAAGAAGAACAGATTGAAAGGCTTGCAATGCTAGGAGCGTTGCTCTCATCTCCAGGTCAAAGATGTGCAAGTTGGCCTCCTGTGAAGACCAAGTGACTTGGACAGTTCTTCCCAGATAATGCTGCCCTCCACCCCATCTGGATGGTGTACACTGGTCACTATGGCCTTGAGTTGCAGGGAAACAAAGGGAAGTCCCATCAGGATTTCTTCTGACTGCATCCACCAGGATAGATGCTTTTTGCAATGTCCTGTTACTAAGATTGGGTGAGTCACCGGATGAAATGGGATGGACCATTGGGAGGCTAGAAGCCATTGAATTATGTGAAATCTCATCAAGAGAACTGGGGTGATGGCCGCCACCATAAATCCTAGGGCTTGAAGGACAAGTAGAGCAGACACTTTGTTTTTCATTAAAATGACCTGTACTTGAGACCTTATCTTTTGAAGTCTGGGAAAGGGTAGAGAAGCTATACATGAAACTGTGCTGAGGCCAGCTCCTATGAATTTTAGGCCCCAAGTGGGAGACGGCTGTGACTTCTCTTTGTTGACTGTTATGCCCAGGGCACTGAACAAGTGTATGATGAAGTCCGTGGCTTGAAGCAGTAGACACCTGGTAGGAGCAGTGAGGAGACAGTCATCTAGATAAGGAAACACCCGGAATCTGTGTAGTCTCACGTGAGCCATGACTGGTGCCATGCATTTGGTGAACACTCTGTGGGCTATGGTGAGGCCAAAGGGCAGTGCTCTGAACTGATAATGCTGACCCCTAGCCGAAAGCGGAGATACCTTCTTGAGCGTTTGTCCATCCTTGTTTGGTAATACTCATCTTGAAAGTCCAAAGAGCACATTCAACTGTTTTCCCCAAGAAAGGGGAGAAGAGTGAACCGTGACCATCCAGAATTTTGTCTGCTGAACAAACTTGTTCAGAAAGCTGAGGTTCAATATTGCCCTCCAGTCCCCAGTCTTCTTTGGCACTAAAAAGAACCTGGAGTAAAATCTGGATCCTATCTGGTCTGGCGGGATTTGCATAACTCTTTTTCTAACCGCTTTTGAACTTCTATGGTTGCTTGATCCCTTTGATTGGGTGGAACATCTGTGATTTTTCTCAATGATCTCTTGGAAAAGGGTGAAGGGTATGTGATTATCTCCGGTAATAATTCCCTGCACCCAAGTGTTGGAGGCTACTTGTTGTCAGGCTGTCGAGTGCAGTCAGAGTCTTCCCCCGACTGCTTCCAGAGGCAAGCACTTGGGCCTCATTTCAGTAATACTGGTAGGGTTATCAAGAGAAAGTCTCTGGAACCCTGGTTTCGCGGGCAAACTCTGCCTCACGAGCATTGTCTTCCATCTGAGCTCCCACCTTTGCCCCAAGGGGAGTCATTGACACATTCATCTTGGAAAGGCCCCTGGGACTTGTTGAACCACATCTTCCCAGTCCTCCGATTCCTGGAGTAGGATTGCTGAGGAGGAGAAAAACAGTGTCTACAGCAGATATGGTCTTTCCATCCTTCTTACATCTGGCTAGTGTGTCCTTCACCTTGGGGCCGAACAAAGATGATCTGTCAAAAGGAGCACTGACGAAGAAAGACTTGAATGGCTCAGTGAATTCACACAAGTGCATGCATCCAGGCGTGGCGCTTTATGCTGCTCTGGTCATAAATTCAGCTGTGTGTGCAATGACCCACATGGACGAGTTCGATATAGACTTCAGGGTGGCTAGCTGAGAGGCGACCCTGTCCTGCACCTTGTCAGACACTGCTCCCACGAGAGTATCTGATAACTCCTTAATCAGACCTCTTTGAAGTCTAGTAAAATGTGCTATGAAGTTCAAGGACCTGAGTGCAAAGGTCGATGAAACATAGACCCGCTTTCCAAATCTGTCCAGTGTCCTAGACTCCCAGTTAGGAAGGTAGACAGTAGAACTCTCATCGACTAGTTCTTTCTTGGTGGCAGCCGCAACCACCATGGCATCTACTGTTAAACCCCTGGCCCAATGTTGGTGGTCTTCAAGAGGTGCTACAATTTTGCCTGGTCTCCAGGGAATAGGCTCTATGGAGTCAGGGATCATCCAAGCCTGCTGCACGATCAGCTTAATAAGATCGTCAGTGGGTGGGGTCACGCAGGAAGTACATGTCTGAGCACTGAACACCTGCAAGTACACGGATTCCTCTGAGGTTCGGTCTTGGGGCTTCCAGTTACCCATCTGCTTGAGGACCTCTAATATGTCTGCAAAGGAGATATCTTCAGGGGGTGACCAGGGGGAACCTTCCCCTTCACTGAAATCTGTGTCCTCGGTGACAGATTCTTCCAGGAATCTAGGCACTTCCTCTTGCATGTCTTCTTATGGGGGGTTTCCTCAGCAGGGATCTCAGAGGAAAACTCAAAAGAAGAGGGCCCCTTTGCAGGGGTAACTTGAAGCATCAGTGCTCACTGTTCTGTCGTGGAAATCGGTGTCAGCTCTGGACCAGAAGATATGGTAATGTGACACTCGGATGCAGGAGGAACCAGCTGACAGCCTGCAGAGGCTAAAGCCCTCTTCATAACCTGGAAGGCAGGAGCCCCGTGGAGTGGGAGCCCAGAAACGAGAAAGACCACCTCAGAACCAAAGTCACACCCCACCCCGAGAATCAGCCCTCCGAAGCAGGAACTGATGAAGGACCTGCAACTGGCAAGGTCCCTAGAGCCAAGTGTGAAAAACAGTGGGGCTGATAGCCCAGCCAGATAGAATTTTGTAAATAATTCTATGTCATTGTAAATATTAATATGATCCACAGGCTGGTTTCACAAATGTAAGAAAAATGTGTTATTTGCTAAGCTTCAAAAATGTAACCACAGTGCACCCTGCTGGAAGAAAGCTGATAAGTAAAGAATTTTACAACTGTGCATGATGTCAAGCTCAGAGACAGGATGTCTAGGCTAGAAATTCTTTCTATTGTGCTAAGACAAAGATAATTACTAGGTTTCACATGTAAAGTGTCTTTTATTGCTGTGACTTCCTGACAGGTGCAGATCAAAGAAATGTTAAATTCTGAGTTCTGTTAGCCTGGGAACTAAATCAGAGAAGAGACAAAAATTATGTAATCTGAAATGACTCTGCAGTACTGTGCATTACCAATTTAAGAACAGAAAGAAAGAATAGCATTTTGTACTTTGTCTGAACCTGAACACATTAGCTCACCAGCACTTTGCCTTTGCTCTGTAAGTAAAATTTAGAACAGTGATTTCTCTTGGAGATGGATAGAAATATAGCCAGATTAGTCTAGCTGTTTTCTATATTTATGTGAGACTGTTCTACAATGTTGTTTTAAATTATTTCCTGTGATTTCTGAACTCTCTAGTGTACTGTGTTGAATGAATAAGTATTGTCTTGTGTTTTTATTATTTATTATTAAATATTTTAAATCTTTCAACTGTGGCTGTTTTTGGTAGAGATAATTTAAGCTCTCAGAGTACTTAGACGTATTTGGTGATACTGTATAAGCCACTCCAATAACCTTAGCTCTGGGTTACACTTACTATTTGGATAACAGTAATAGCACACAGTGGAATTGGTCAGCCTTTGGGAAGGGCTTTACAGTAGTTGATAAGTAGTGGTTGGTGGCAGTGATTTCTCCCTTATAGTCTGGGCAGGAGGGGGCATAGCTGCAAAACCTGTGCCAGCCTTCCCCAGGAGTGTCTGTGTGTTTGGATATAATTCATATCTCAAATATATATCAGCTACTTGGGCAGGGACACAAAGCACTGGTTGGACAGAGGGTGGTGGAGGTTTTGGCTTGACCACTCAGCTGAGATCTGTACCCTATAACTGTGCTAGTGGGAAGTCTTATTGGGGATCTGGAGAGAAAGGAAGAAACCAGCCCCAGACTGACTGTGATCTCTGTGTTCTTAAGGGAAATTGTACTTTACTGTGTGTGGGTACTTGTTACCCTCCCAATCTGGACACCCCTCACTGGTGCTAGTGGTGATGACTGAGGCTCCTTGAAGACCAGTGCATGGGCGTCACACCAAGGTTGGCTCCGTATTAAAAAAAACAGGAGACAGAGTCCCTGGGAATCAGCAGTGGAGTCTCAGCCCTGAGAATTTGTCGGTTCCGAGGATGGAACCGAAGAAGTCACAGCAACAACTGGTGCCGAGGCAGGGATGCCTAACGG
This sequence comes from Protopterus annectens, assembly GCF_019279795.1. Taxonomy (NCBI): domain Eukaryota; kingdom Metazoa; phylum Chordata; order Ceratodontiformes; family Protopteridae; genus Protopterus; species Protopterus annectens. The sequence goes on from NC_056732.1 coordinate 951,658,758, forward strand.
CACCAGCATAGCCAGAACCGGGGGGATCGAAGTGCTGGGCTCCGAAGCTCCAGTGGAAGTCAGAGGAGGAAACAAAGGAGTCCTTGGAGAAGATACCCCAACTCCAGGAGGAAGAGGGGCCTGAGAAGGGGCTGTAATACCCCTGGCCGCCGACAGCTGATCTACCAATCTCACAATGTCTACCTCGGGAGAGGGGCCTGAGAAGGGGCTGGAATACCCCTGGCCGCCAACAGCTGATCTACCAATCTCAACATGTCTACCTTGGAGAGACTCCTGAAGGATCGAACGGACAATCCTGAAGGGGACTCAGGTCGTTCCTAAAAGGGACTGGGCAACTGGCCCACAAAATTGTCTATGGAAGGTGAATACCTTGTCTTGGGAAAAAGATTTGGGTCTGGTTTCGGCACCGAGAGGGTGGTTAGAGCCTGTTGAGGCGCCGTTGGAGATGTCGGCACCAAGCAGGAAACTAAAGAAGGTGGTGCCATTGGTAGTGGCAGCAGTCAGTGCCGAGGATTCTTTAAGTTGAAGTTTCGGTACCTTTGCTTTTGGTTCCATGGAGGTAGTCGGAACCGTAACCTTATGTTTTTGTGCCACTGGTGCCATGGGGAAAGCAGGTACCGAGTGGCTCTTCTTTTTCACAGGGTCTGATTTGGGATCAGACTTGGACAAAACTTCACTAAAGGCAGTTTTTAACCAGCCCTTCAAAATGACCTTATTCTGACACTCGGCCAAGGCCCGGTTACTTAAGGCCTGGCAGATGTCACAATTTTGATCTAAATGTGAAACTCCTAGACAATAAACACACGAAAGATGCCCATCAGAATTGGGCATCTTTCTTCCACAGTCTTGGCCCTGTTTAAATCCAGAAGTGCCTTTATGCTTTCTGCCATTTTAACAATTAGCATATAAATGAAACAAGCTAAACACACCAACACACATATGCACGCACGCACACACATGTATGCACACATACGATAGAAGGAAGGTCTACCAACTATGGTAGTGGAGCAACACCAAAAAGTATAATAGAAAAAAGGGAAGGAAAGTACCAATGATGGTACTAAGAATTATCACAAATGGTAAGAAGGGCGGGAGAGGGTTTACCAAGAATGGTAACGAAGATTACCAGAGGTAAGGAGTAGAGTATTCGCACACACACAAGTAAAAATTACAATATCAACTGAAAGTGATACGCAAGATAATAACTTAATAAGGAAAATTTTTAAAGACTTGGCTGAGAGCAACAGCGGACGTGTCTTACTGACAGAGCAGCAAACAAGATCTGAGGTAATGGGCATTGTGGGTAGAATCTTTGCTCGAGAGTTTTTTGGCTGGCACAAGCTGTACAATGGCCGAGCCGGTTCCAAGGATCAGAGCAGAGTCCCATTCATCAAAAATAAACAAAGACTGACAACATCAGATCTATATTTTCTAATAAAGACAGGTGGCATGAGTCTGTCCAATCTGAAGAGAGATGATTATGCACAGGCTAAATGCCAGTATATCCAATCCACAGGTCATCTCAAACCTTTGTGATTATGTTTGGAACATATCTTACTTAGTCATGAGGTTTCTGTTAAGGGGCTAATAGCAAAAGTGTGGAACCTAGAGGCTGGGAAGTATAGTTGGAGAATTAAGTTATCTGGATGGTTAAAAAAGGCAATAGCAGACTATTATGCAGCAGGATTTGGGATTCTACATAATTTCAGATTGGAGTTCATAGAATCCATTGGTATATGTGGATACATGTGGATATAATATATTTTCTAGAAATGCAGCATTCTTATGTCAACCAACCGAGTATAGTGAGCTATTTCAGGGTCAAAACCTTCTTTTTTGGCACTACTTGCAAATTAAAGATATAGTGTATAAATGCAGGTCAAAAACTCCATCAATACAGAATGATTCTTTTCAGTCTTTTCTTCAGGTAAAGGAGTTAGAGGGTGAGACTGTATGACCTAAATAAGTGGGCTATATAAAGAAAACTCTATGATCCCTTACACACAATTGTATCAGGTAATCAACAATGGTTCAAACATTTAATGGTTCAGTGGAAAACTGGATGTCTATGGTTTTTGGTACTATTCCATCTAACTTTCCCATGGCCCTTCAACTAATATTATTTAAAATGATACATCAATGGCAAATCCCACCAACAGAATTGAAACTGAGAAGAAGGCTTTGTACTGGGAACTGTTGGCATTGTGGGGCACTACAGGCAGATTACTTTACAAGATTCTGCAGGATTTACTTATCTTTTTGCAATCTTAAAAAAGTGGGCACTGAGGGCATTAGAAAAAAACTTCAGCAGAGATTCACTGGAGTGAAATGTTTGTTATACAAATGTGTGACAAGATCACAGAATGAGAAGTATACAGTCTTTCTAGTTGCCCTACAATGTGACTACAATGTGAGTTAGCTTAAAGACAGACACGGTTCTATCCAGCCCAGGTTTGTCTGCTCTCTGCTGAAGCAGACATGAGTTCTTCCATTAAGAGGACCTTATTTCTGGGCAGTGGCTGTACATGTATTGGATTCACTCTCTCATGACACTGAAGGAGAAGGAAAGATACAGACAACAGTGTTAACGAGCCAGGACCGAATCTAGACAGTCAATTTTATTTACTGCTGCACTCTGCAACAAAGGCTAGATTTAAGCTATCAGAGCTGCTCATGGGTAGAATAACTACCCCTCCTGTTAGACTTCCTGGTCTGTGCTACTATTATATTTTGCAGTTTCCAGAGAGTTACTGTGAGACACACACTGTTTATTAGCTATACCTTTGTAACTGCTGTAATGGATAACTTCTACAAATACAAGTTTAGTGGAAATGAAAATGTTTTGAAACATTGGATGTAATTTTTACGATTTGCCCTTTGAGTTGGTTTTTGGAAATGTGTGTACTCACCATAAGGTTCCATGTGTGTTGTCCATCTCACCTTCATTCTGTACTGGGATGTTTTTACTAAAGTTCAATGTCTTCAAGTAGCTCGTGGCTTATCCCCTATCCCATGATGCTCTAGGGAATTCCCCAGATCTTGTTTGCTGGTAAACTAATATATACAAAACAAAAAACAATTTTACTACTTTACAACCCCAAAGAGGGTCACAGAAATAGGACACCCAATAAACCCTCTTGGTCCCTCCGGAGCCAAAGGCTGGGGGAAGGATGCTGGGATGTACGAATGAAGGCAAGATGGGCAACACACATGGAATGCTATGGTGAGTACATAACTTTTTTATGTGATGTTGTCTTATCTCGCCTTCATTCTGTACTGGTTGGGACAGCATCTCCAGCACCATCTTTCTTGGGTGGCTCAAGGGTGAATATTCTTCAGAACAGTGGACCCAAAGGAGGCCGTCCCTGGAGACCAAATCAACTTTGTAATGAGTAATAAAGGCATGAGGCCGTGACCATACTGCTGCAGCACAAGTGGTATTAATTGGCAGTTTTGCCTGAAAGTCTGAAGAAGTAGACATAGCTCTGGTAGAATGGCCTCTTACTTTGTCGGGAAGTTGTTTATTCTGTGATTTGTAGGAGACTGTAATGCAGTCTGACAACCATCTGGACAGAGTGGTCTTAGCAACTGGACCACCCTTTTTACAGTGTGAAAAGGACACAAATAACTGGTCAGTTTTCCTAAAGTCTTTTGTTCTGTGCAAGTAGAAACGTAATTGCCTATGTACATCTAGCTGGTGTAGCATATACTCTGCTTTATTGCCATACTCGGGGGAAAAAATGGTAAAACTATGGGCTGGTTTAAGTTTGCTTCTGAACATACTTTTGGTAAAAAGGATGGATTTGTACAAAGTGAGACTCTGTCCTTGTGAAACAGCATATATGGAGGTTTGATAGACAATGACTGTAACTCAAACTTTCCTAGCTGAAGTTATAGCTACTAAGAAAATAGTTTTCCATGACAGGAACTTCAAGTCATAGGATGATGCAGGTTCAGATGGGGAGAGAATCATCCAGGATAATACAAATTTAGGTTCCATGGGGGTAGTTGGTGGTTTAATTGGCGGTCTTAAGAGCATAGTACCTCTCAGAAAGGCTTTGTAAAGCCTGTGGGACATGTTCGGCCCCACCTCTCCTATATGGAAATTTGAGATCGCTGCTAATTGAAGTCGAATAGTGGCTGCAGCTGCTCCATCATTAAATAATTTTGCTAAAAATTGCAGTATAGAAGATAATGGAGCAGAGAAAGGATCAATATAGTTTTCGAGGCCCATGAGGAAAATCTCTTCCATTTGCTGACATATAATTTTCTTATAGAAGCCTTATGAGAGGAAATCAAAATACGCTGCACTGAAGGTGAAAGGTCAGGTAGCATGGCTGTTTGGAATAACAGCAGCCAGGCTGTCAACTTGAGTGTTTGAGAGATGGGTGCAGTGTTCCTGACAGATGTGTCAGAAGATACGGAACTGGGTCCAGAATCCAAGGTTCCTCTTGAAGATGAGGCCATAGGTAGGGGAACCAGATTTGACAAGGCCAGTAAGGAGCGATTAGTGCTAAGGACTTTCAATACACTGGCTTTCTGAAGAACTTTGGGTATCAATGGGAATGGAGGAAAGGCACAAAGGAGACCCAGGGGCCAATCGTGTACAAGTGCATCCCTTGGAGATTCCCCCGGAGGGGGGATTAGGGCAAGATAGCTGCTGCATTTGGCATTCACGGGCGTGGCAAAGAGGTCACAGCAAGCTTGGCCCCACTTTCAATCATTTCCGCTATCGCTTGTTTTAGGAACCACTCGTGAGACATCAAAATCACCCTGCTGAGTTTGTCTGCTATCACAACAGATTTCCCCAGGATGTGCACTGCTGTCAGAAAACGTTTGGAGGAGGTCGCTTACTGCCATACTCTCAGGGCCTCTCCACAAAGGGGATAAGATCTGGTTCCCCCTTGCTTGTTTATGTACCAGACAACTGAAATGTTCCTGTCTGCATTGCTATAGTTCCCAGTGGAAGACTGTCCTGGAATGCTTGCAATGCTAAAAGTACTGCTCTCATCTCTAGAACAGTGATATGCAAGTGGGCCTCGTAATCCTGCCAAGTGACTTGGACTGTCTTTCCCAGATAATACCCCCCACACCCTATCTAGGAAGCATCTGAGGCCACTGTGGCTACAACGTTGGGGAGAACAAAGGGTTGACCTATAGTCACGAGTCAAGCAAAGCCACCAAAGGTCTTTCTTGCAGAATTCTGTTATCAAGATTTGCAGGATTCTGTTATCAAGATTTGATGAGACATGGGGAGATCCTGCATGGACCACTGAGTGAACAAAAGCCACAGCAGAATCCTCATGTTGAGCCTCGCCAATGGAACCAAAGATATTTCTGCTGCCATTGGTCCCCAACACTTTTAGAACTATTCTTGCTTGTATCTTCTTCTTAAACAGGAGGGTCAAGACCGGTCTTCGTTGGACAAACTCTTTCTGGCGGAAGCCTTACTACCATTTTTGTGGTGTCTAGATCTTCTCCTGTAAAAACGATATGTTGAGATGGCAATAATGCAGACATTTTGTGGCTTATCGTGATCCCTAAGCGGGAGCAGAGATTTAATGTGGTGTCTCCTGCCTATGTTAGTAAATGCTCGGTGGTGACAGTTAGGAGCCAGTCATCTAGATACGTAAACACTTGGAATCCTAGACGCCACAAGTGAGCCGTGACTACTGCCATGCATTTGGTGAACACTCTGGGGGCTGAAGTAAGACCAAAGATCAGAGCTCGAAACTCATAGTGACTAGCTCCCAGCTGAAACAGAAAATGCCTCCTGAATCGCCTGTTCATTTTTATGTGGTAGTATGCATCCTGGAGGTCTACAGAGCACATTCAATCATCTTCTCCCAGAAAAGGGAGTACTGACTGCAGTGTTACAATCTGGAACTTTGACTTTTCTACTGGCTTGTTTAGTCTGTTGAGATCCAAGATGGGTCTCCAGTTCCCTGCATTCTTTGGAACAAAAAAGAACCTTGAGTAAGTTCTGGATCCTATTTGGTCTGTGGGGACTGTCTGGATGACACTTTTTCTATCAACTTCTGTATTTCTAATGTTGCTTGTTCCCTTTGACTGGGTGGAACATTCGGGGCAACTTTTAAGTTTGGGAAGGAGAAGGAAAAGGGTATGGAGTAGGCTTTGAATACTATGCTTTGTACCCACATGTCTTGTATTACTTTTAGTCAGGCCTCTGCGTACAAAGATAAGCAACCCCCCCCCCCCAACTGCCTCCAGAGATGGACAAGCTGACCTCCTTTCAGGAGTGCTGGAAGGGCTTTCCAAGGAAAGATTCCCGGTCACACTGGTTTTGCGGACCCCCTCTGCCACATGGTTGGCATCTTCCATTATTGCCCCCCCCCCCCCCCCACTCCTGAGGGAAGACTCACCATGTGTGCCTTGAAAGACTCTCTGGGATTTCTGAAACCACATTTTCCCTCCCTTTTGACCTTTTGGATAAGGTCTAGAAGGCAGGGAAAAATGGGCTCCTACGGCAGAGACAGTCTTTCCTTCCTGCTCGCACCTGGTAGTGTCTTTTACTTTCAGCCCAAACAAGAACAAGCCATCAAAGGGAGCGTTCACAAAGGAAGACTTAAAGGGCTCCAGAAAGTTACACAAGCGCATCCAGGAATGTCTCCTTAAGGCAATTACTGAACCAGCTGCCCTACTCACTCCATCAGCTGCATAGGAAATGAATGTCATGGAGGAGTTTACTACTGAATTTAAGGTGAAGAGCTGGGAGGCAACCTTGTCTGATAATCCCACAGCTACTGAACCTTGGAAGGCATCTCCTAGCGCCTTCAAGAGATGACTCTGTAACTTGGTGAAATGCGTGAGATAATTCAGGGACCCGAGTGTAAAGATCACTAAAGAAAAGGTGTTCTTTCCATACCTGTCCATCATACAAGACTCTTTGGTCAGAGGCTGGACAGTAGAGGATGTTTCTGACAATTCCTCCTTAGTGGCTGCTGCCACCGGGTTCTTATTACGTGATCGAAGTTTTGAAACTTCAAACACGGCAATATCGAACTTGTCTGTTCAATGTTTCAAAATTTCAAACACGGGGGGGGGGGGGATGCAACAGTAACCTAACTGTTGCAAGTAGGGGGGCAAGCCCCCCTGCACCCCCGGTCTTTAAATATACCAACTCCGAGATCGCACTACAGTGCAGTAAAGGGAAATATTCCCTTTCCGCACTATAGCCCGGTCTCGGAGTTGGTATATTTAAAGAGCGGAGGATGGGGGGTGCAAGGGGGGCTTGCCCCCCTGCTTGCAACAGTTAGTTTACTGTTGCATCCTTTTTTTTTTATGTGTTCGAACATCAGCAAGTTCAACTATATGGTTTTGACCATATTGGGTTTGAACTTGTTGCAGTTCGATCACATAATAGGAACCCGTCGCCATCACCATAGCATCTACCAGGACACCTTTTGTAAAAAAAGTTTTATCCTCGGGGGATGTAATGTACTTATTTGTTCTCCGAAGGACCGGATCCACTGAATCTGGAGTCTACTACGCCTTTTGACAAACTAGGTTCATAAGTTCGTTGAAAGGTGGAGACACCCAAGTGGCGGAAGGGCGAGACCCAAAAGCCTTCGGGTAAACAGACTCTTCCTCAGAAGGGTTGATGGGCTTCCGGCCACCTCTCTGCTTAAGTATTTCTAAAATGTCTGCCAAGGAGACATCCTCAGAGGGTGACCATGGGGATCCTTCTGACTCATCAAGGTCTGTGTCAGATGTTAGGGACTCTTCTGGGGAGTCCTTATGCTTCCTCTTACATAATTTCTTTTGAGGGACCTCTTCAGAAGGGTATTCAGGAGAGGTTTCGGAAGAGACGGGTTCACCCAATGGGGTGTCCTGAGGCCATGGGTCTCCACGTCATGTGTGGATGCAGTTTTGCTGAGTCTGACACCGGTGTCTTAAGGGGAAGAATGAGTGTATCTCTGAGAGTGGATGTGTCCATGGGGACAGCGGTCTCCTCAGTGTCTCAAAGCCCCTGCCCCATGGCACAAGGAAGCTCCTGGCTCCGAAGAACCAGAAGGCATCCCACGCACCAAAGGGGTTGGCTCCGAGGCCAATCTAGGAGCTGAGCTCACCCGCGCCAAAACCCTGAGAGGCAAGTTCGGATCTGAAAAATATCCAATCTAACTGTCCTCTCCGGACCCAACCAGAGAACGTTGACTCCTAGCCTCCTTGAGCTCAGACGGCACTAAAGAAGTTGGAGCAGTAGTCTGGGCAGAAGAACCTAGAGCAGGTCTCGGCTCCGACAGTTCCACTACAATCAGCTACATGCATTCCAGCTCCGAAACCACGAGTTGGGTCAGAGGAGGAATCGATGGTGAAAGGGCAGGTTTGGTCGGTTCTGGAACCTTCTGGGTTGGCTCTGACAAATGTTTGTACAGCGCCAGTGTACTCAAAAGTCTCCGCACCATATGATCCACATCATCAGAAAGCCTCCTGGAGGATCGAGAGGAGGGAGCTGGAGATCTTACCACCTGCAAGATAGGAGATCTGAGCATTGGAGAAACTGGCACCAATTCTGGGGACTGCCTCCGAGCATGAGGTACCAATGGCTCCGAAATGGAAGGAGCCAAGGTGCTTGGTCTCTTGGGCCTGACAGATTTCGGGTCCGAAGATGATGTCTTGAGTAACTTTTTTGATGGTTCAGATTCAGAAGTAGAGGATGATCTCTTTGATGTCTTGTCCGATTTTTGAGAGGAAGAAGAAGCAGTATTTTTTGTAGGGCTCTGACCCTCTTCTAAGGCATCTGAAAAAGAAGTTTTTAACAAACCTTTAATAATCAGCTTGTTCTTCCTTTTGAGAAGAACTCTCGAGCTGAACGAATGGCAAATTGAGCAAGATTCCTGCAAATGTACTGCTCCCAAGCAGTAAGCACATACACTATGACCATCACACATTTTCTGAGTGCATTATGAGCACTTCCTGAACCCAGAGGGTTTTTGTATCCTTTGTTTGCTTGGACATGGTAACTATATATATATATATATATATATATATATATATATATATATATATATATAGATATATATATATATATATATACACACACACACACACACACACACACACACACACACATATATATATATGTCTGACGAAAAAAACACACAATGGGCTTATCCGCTCTCTAAGTAAAAATGAGCTGGATTAATAAGCTACAGAAAAATATAAACACACACGCGCGCACACACACACACACACACACACACACACACACACACACACACACACACACACACACACACAATGTAACCATAAATTCTAATAGCTAGCACACATGAAAGAGGAAATAGCTAAAATCAAGCTATAACACTCATCAGAAAAAATGGGTTACAACAAACAACCCTTTAAGATAACTACTAAATACAACTAAATAAAATTGCTCAATAAACAAGCCCAAAAAGAATTATTACTGTTGTTATAACCACACACTAGGACGTCGTGATAGGGAGTAAAAATTTGGCCTAAAATACAAACGACGGCCACAATATAAACACAACACACTCAAGTTTCTAAAGTTAAACTAAGATAAGACTAAGCTAACACTAAGTAACTACTAGTCTAAAGCTTAAAATGAAAGGAAATATCAAATTTTCTTTTCAAAAATGTTTAGAGAAATCACTTAGCCAGAACCTTTTGAAGGATCCAATCTGTTTTTGCAGCAAACGAGATCTGGGGAATTCTTTACAGCATCCTGGGATAGGAGATAACCCATGAGCTACTTGAAGATATTGAGCTATAGTAAACGTCCGAGTCGGACCAGGGGATTGGTTCCGTACCAAACCAGTACAGAATGAAGGTGAGATAACACAACATCACATTATTTTTTTTTCATTTTCAATAAAAAGTATTACAGACAACTAAAAGTTGTGGACATTGGTGCAGGAGAGGCATCAGTGATCACCAATTTGGTTATGATCTGGTAGGAACATGAAGTATTAAATACTCTTCCATTACTTGTAAAGTTTTCCATTGACAGATGTTATATCGATAATTTATTTTTTGTGGCATGAACAAGAAGTGTTCAAAAAGCACTTCAGTGGCTTAAACATTAGCACTGATTTTTTAAGATTATTACTGTGGACCAAGTTGACATTGTAAAGTTGTTATGTTTTCATGGTAATATTTATAGGAACAGCACTTTTTTGTTAATTATTTGTTTTATAACAGCCAACATCCATCTTTCATGAAACAATGTTATCAAACGGCAGTGTATATAAGACTTGGCCACGTTGTTATTTATGACAAGACTTCCGGTAACTAGATAGTCTAGATTTTGAGAGTATTAAAAAATATTGGATCATACTGTTGCATAAGTGAAACAGAGTAGAACAATTAAGCTTTGATCTGTTCTGTTAAGTTAGGTTCAGAAAGCACTAAAAATGCAGTAAAAAATTTGAAAGATATTCCTGGGGAACAAAGATTTAACTAAAATTATTGGTAATGAACAGTACAGTTGTGTACACTTACCATAAATGTAGATGTTTGAGTATATTCACTGTTGCAGTCATCACATTTGAGGTTATTTGCTTGCAGTAGCCCTCAGTCGGCCTGATTAACAAAGTCTTGGGTCCTGCGTCAGTTGCTGTCTCATCTTCCATGACGTCAGGTAGTCAGGGGTAAAAAGCATGCAGCCGACGCCATTACATCAGTTTTTCTTGCCCCAGATGTCAGGTGCCCCCATAATGGGAAGCAATTATATATACAAGGTTACACCTCCAACAAAAAAGCAAATACACCAAAAAGCTTTAAGCATAGTAAACAAGAATAGAGGTATAGCCAATAAAAGTCAGGGGGCTGGAGGGAGGGTAACTAGGACTTCAACAGTGAATACACTCGAACATCTACATTTATGGTAAGTGTACACAACTGTACTATGTTCTTCGTGCTTCACTGTTGCAGTCATCACATTTGGGTAGATTCCCAAATCTAAGGATGGGAGGAGGAAATCAGACAGCATTAAGACCAGCTATAAGGCCCTGCAAGACTGCAGTGGCAAAGCCAGCTCTGGATTTAGAGAAAATTGGCAAATGGTAATGCTTGGTGAAGGTATGTACAGAACTCCAGGCAGCAGCTTCTAGGATGTCCCTGGTAGGGACACCTCTGAGAAAGGCTGTAGAGGTAGATGCAGCCCTGGTCAAATGTGGTCTTATCCCCTGTGGGGTAGGTTTTCCATGGTGCTTATAGCAGAAATGGATGCAATGATTTATCCATTTAGAAATGGTTTGCTTTGAAATGGCCTTCCCCGTCTGCCCCTGCAGCAAATGCAACCAGCAGCTGTTCAGATTTCCTGAGAGGTTTAGTCCTGTCCAAGTAAAATCTAAGTTGTCTGTGCACATCTAAGGAGGCAGTATTCGTTCCCCTTTGTTCTGTGGATTAGAAAAGAAGGTTGGCAAATGAATGGACTGATTAAGGGCCACACCGGATACCACCTTGGGCATGAAGGAGGGATTGGTCCTGAGAGACACCCTGTTCGCATGAAAGATAATAAAAGGCTCCACTGCCATGAGGGCCTGTAATTCAGACACCCTTCTTGCTGAAGTGATGGCCAAAAGGAAGGCTGTTTTCCAAGAAAGGAATTTCAACTCAGCATTTGCAGGAGGTAGAGTGAGTTTTACTAATACAAAGTTAAGGTCCCAGGCTGGAGTAAGGAATCTCTTGGGTGGTCTTAAGTTTTTGGCCCCTCTGGGGAACTGCTTCAGCAGTGGATGAGAGAAGAGGTGGTTCTGTGCTGTAATGAGCTGAAATGGCTGAGGCATGAATGCTGATGGAGGAAAAGGAAGGCCCTTGTGAAGCATATCAGTTAAGTATTGAAGAATCTGTGGTAAATTGGGTGCTGCTGTGCCCATCCCCTGAGTTTGGTTCCCGGAACAGAATCTTTTCAATTTTTCAGCTCAGGATTTTCTAGTACTAGGCCTCCTTGCCTCCAGAATGACATCCAACACTTGCTTACTGAGGGATGGTAAAGGAGAGATCAGGTAATTAGCCAGGCTGCCAGGTTCAGGGTTTGAAGCTGTGGGTGCAGAATCTGGCACTCCCGCTGGGACAGCAGGGCAGGGGTCTGAGGCAGGTGCCATGGTGTCGCAGTGACACACTGTGCAAAAGGGGGTACCAGTGTTGGCGTGGCCAGTCTGGTGCAATCAGTATTGTCCTTGGTTTGTCCTGTTTGATCTTCAGTAGTACCTTGGAGAGGAGAGGCAGAGGGAGAAAGGCATAAACTGATAGATTTTTCCAGGTGAAGGACAGGGCATCCACTTTCCAAGCTTGTTTGTGAGGAGTCCTTGCACAGAATTTGTCCAACTGGTAGTTCTGGGGGGGGAGGCAAACAGGTCTATCTCTGGGTTCCCCCATTTGTTTCTCAACATGTTGAATGTCTTTGGTTCCAGTTTCCACTCGTGTGGGTCCACAAGATTTCTGCTTAGTTCATCTGCCAGTGTATTCAGCTTTCCTGGCAGGAATTGAGCCTGTAGGTGGACTTGATAGCTCAAGGCTGTGTTCCACAGTGCCATGGTTAGTCTGCAAAGAGGGTACGAGTGGGTTCCCCCCTGCTTGTTTATGTACCACATAACAGTGGTGTTGTCAGTCTTTACCATTAATTGTTCTGAAAGAATGTGGTCCTTAAAGGCTGTCTGAGCATTCTGTACAGCTAACATTTCTTTCTGATTGATATGCAGGTGCATTTTACTTGGGTTGCATTTGCCCTGAATGCACCTCCCTGCCAGGTGAGCCCCCCCATGCATAGTCTGATGCATCTGTTGTTAGGGTTTGGGCGACAGGGGGTAGAGTGAATGGCAGTCCCTTGTTTTGGTGGCAGGCCTCTGTCCACCAAAGGAACTCCATCTGTAGACAAGGTATGATTGGAATCATCACTTCTAGATCCTGAGAATGTTGACACCATAGGCATTTTAGATACCACTGTAGTTTCCTCATATGCAGTCTTGCATATGTAATTAAGAGAATGCAGGAGGCCATGAACCCCAAGGCTTGCAGTATTTTCCTTGCAGATAGCAGGGTCTTTGTGGCCAGTAGTTTGAAGTAGGCTGTCAAATGAACTTGCTTCTCTGACGTGAGGAAAGCCATCTGGGAAGTTGTGTTCAAGCTTGCTCCCTGGAATAATATTTGTTGGTAGGGTACAAGATGTGATTTCTTTTAGTTTTTGGTGTACCCTACAGAAGTTAGCAATTTCTGTACAAACGCCAGATGATTCAATAGTATGTCCTGGCTTTCTGCCTGAATTAGACAATCGTCCAGGTATGGGTATATTTGAAAATTTCTTTGCCTACAAAATGCAATGACTGGAGCTAGGCACTTTTTGAATACCCTGGGCGCAGTAGATAAGCCAAAGGACAGTGCAGAGAACTGATAGTGCATGTAGCCTGCTTTGAAGCGTAGGTATCTTCTGCAAGATTCCCTTACTGAGATGTGCAGGTAGGCTTCCTTTAAATCCACTGTTGCCAACCAGGTAGCCTTGCCCAGCATAGGAATCAGCTGGTGAAGAGTTAGCATCTTGAATTTTGGGATCACCAAAAATGTGTTTAGAAACGAGAGGTCTAGGATAGGACGCCAGGAGTTGTCTTTTTCTGGGCACCAGGAAAAGTCTTGAGTAGAAACTTTGCCCCCTTTCCTCTTCTGGGACAGGCTGAATAGCACTGATACTTAAGAGAGAGAGAACTTGCTTTTGAGCCTCTGCCCACTGATTTGGGGGTAGATCTGGCCAACCGTTTTGGGTTGGTAAGGAGTGGAAGTGGAATCTGTATCCTTGGGAAACTATATTTAAAACCCATTTGTCCTGGGTAATGAGTTCCCAATTTTTTGCCTGTAGGGCAATCTTTCCCCCTAAAGAAACAGTCAGTTGTGCAGGGCTTGGAAGTTTTAAAGTTAAGTCATTGAAACAGTTTACCATCAGGGGGAGTTTTACTACTCCCTGTTTTGGAAGTGGGAGCCCCCCACTGATTAGTCCTGTGAGTACCTTGAGACTGAAGCCTGGTTGTTCTGCAGATTCTGGGTTTGGACTGAGAAGGCCTGGAAGAGGCAGGAAAGGACCAATTCTTAGAGGGCCAATGCCTGCTAAATCTGGGAGGCTGTACTTGCAGGAAATCTTTAACAGTTTGCATATATTTAGCTTTTTCCTACATCTTTTTAAGTACTTCTTCTGCCTTGTTGCCAAACAGGTGGTCTTGGTTTAAGGGAGCATCCAGCAATTTAGCTTTAACATGATCTGGCAAACATTGCTCCTTAAGCCAAGCATGCCTTCTAAGTAAAGACCCAGTGACAGCAGCCCTGCAAGATGCCTCTAATAAATCAAAACCACATTGCAAAGTATGTTCTCCAACTTGTTCAGCAGAATGCATTAAATCCTGTAAATCTTTATTTTCAGCACAGTCAGCAATCAACATAATTTTCTGTTTAAGCAATCCAATAATATGCTGCTGATACTTTAACATATGAAACTGGCAGTTTAAGGCCCTAATGACCAAGGTTGCAGAAGTGTATACCTTCTTACCCCATCTATCCAGTGCCCTGGAATCTCTATCAGAAGGGGTAGGATTTTTGGCAGTAGTAGCCTTAATGCCCTGGTTCCTTGTGAAATGGTCTCAGGATCAGCAGTAGGATTTTTAAAGAGGAACTTGTGAGAGTCAGGAACCCTGTAATACCTATCAGGTTTTCTGGGAGCAGGAGGTAAAGAGTCAGGGGCCAAGCTAGATTCCGAGAAGGCATCATTAACAATGTCCAGAACAGGGGGGATAGCTAATGGCCTGTGTTGGGGCAGCAGTAAGAAATCCCTAAGCCTCTTTTTAGAGTCAGAGTAATCCTGGCTTTCCCAGCGAAAATGCTCTCTTAGAGTATGCAAGGTTTCACCAAAAGAGAAATCCTCTGGAGGGGAAGCAGAAGGAATGGAGTCCTCTGCATCAGAATCCTCATAGATAGATAAGGGTAAATCCTGGTCATCAGAGGAAACAGAAATTTCAGAGTCTTGATCAGAAGAATCATAAGGAAACTCAGTCCTAGGTCTCTTAGAGGGGGAAGAGTGGCTTCCCCTGATTAGAGTAATAAGGTCTTCAGCCATTCTTATCATTTGTTTTTTAGGCATAGAGGCCTGACCATGCGGTCTGGGCGTCAGTTTTCTAGGCATGGATCGAGTTTTAGGCCTTGAAGAAGAAGATGGGATCGGTTTAATATGCAAGTCAGTACGCCTGAACAAACCCTCAGAAGCCGGTGCCTGCACAGGGGCTCCAGACCCATCCAAGGTAGAGACATCTGCAAGTTCCACAGTTGAAGAAGCATCTCGCGGCATACCGGACTCCGAATGGGTCTCAGTAGAGACCAGCGAAACTGAAGTAGCGGGTATCAGGGGCTGCGAAAGCGCCTCACTGAGCACCGGCGAACTGGCGACTAGCTTAGGAGAAGCATTGGCAGCTTTGGACCTAAGCGGTCTGTCTCTATCTTTGCGTTTTTTTGGAATGTCGGTAGTCAGGTGGCTTACTGAAGCCATTTCTGGATAATTGAACCGAGTACCAAAAAATTTAGAAGTGTAAATAAACCGATGATGAATATTTCATTGTTTAAATAAGGCACAAAACCGACAACGAGGTACGTCGTGGTCTGGGCCTAAGCAAGGAATGCAGTACGAATGAAAATCTTTATGAGGTATTTGCTTTCCACAAGAAATACAATTATTGACTTTTACTGACATTGGTTTAGAGAAAGAAAAAGTTTCCCCAACGGGGTACTTAGCTTAGTTGAAGACTTCGGTTCTGAAACTCGAAAATGAAAATTTTAGGAGCCGGCCGAAGGCACTTGCAAACTGCTTCTGCTTCGGGCATCACACAGCAAGAAAGACTGATGTAATGGCGTTGGCTGCATGCTTTATATCCCTAGCTACCTGACGTCATGGAAGATAAGACAGCAACCGACGCAGGACCCAAGACTTTGTTAATTAGGCCGACTGAGGGCTACTGCAAGCAGATAACCCCAAATGTGATGACTGCAACAGTGAAACACGAAGAACATCATTTATTTAAAAAAGAACAGACATTAGGACAGTAATGGAAAGTGCACAATTTAAGGAAGTCAATTGCTTATCACCTTTGGGCACTTTTCTCGGACAGCACTGTAAATACTCGAGTAAATGCTTGAGCATTGCTTTAAAACATACAGGCAGACAATATTGGGCAAAAATCAGATTAACCTGTGACTCAGATGGAGTTGTTTATTTGAAACCATGCGAGTTCTACAAGAGCTTCTATGTGGGTAACTTCACTAGTAAGCTCTCACAGAGAATTTACAAGCACATATTAGCCATTAGAGATAAAGATTTCGGCAACACTTTGGGTAAGCACACTGAAGCCTGTATTAATTTTGGAAAGTTTAGTTTCTTTGTTTTAGATTATGTAACAAGTAAACTGCTTACAGGAGATACTATCCTTGAGTGTAAAAATGTGAAATGGCAAATGATTTTGGCAGCAGATAGAGCACCAAGTCTCAGTAGCGGTGTTAAAATGAAATGTCTTTTAAAAGCTCAAAGAATTTGATTGTTTTATTAGTGATTTTTATGTATATTTCAGATAAATTTGCTACATTTCATTGTTTATAAATTATGGATTCTCATAGAATGCATATTGTTTCATTATTGGAATTTTTTGTACCAGCTCATTAGTCATGTGACACATAGAGCTGTTATATAAGGAAGTCACCAAGAGTTTAACTAGTTCTGAAGGAGTTCTTTGTATGGATACAAATAATTAAAGCGTTCAACTTAAATGAAATACAAGGTTTGGTTTTCCTTTTCTGATTTCAAATGTTTTACTTTGTTGGTTGTTAAAGTTTTACGTTTCTTTTGCCTACCATCACCAGTTAGTTTTTCAGCCATTTGAAAAGCTTGTGTCTGATATGTAAACACCATTGTCATAAAGGCATAATTAATGGACTATAATCTCATTACCAGAGTGTGATCAGAGGCTTTGGCACATGCTACTGCTGGCTGAGAGAGGGGAAGAGTGGCACAGCATTGCTGGTTGGGTGAAGGAAGTGGGTTATATGCCTGGGGGGCATGGTCCCATCACAAAATCACCTCTGGAAACAGGAGACTATAAGGGAATGCTGGATTCCATGGAGGGCAGTCCTGAGGTATTATGTTACTTGAAGTGGCTACTGTGCCCTCACTGATGCCCACTGCATACTAAACCCTGGAGCATGTTGCTGGACATGTACAGAGGGCTAGGACTAACAGAAAAGAAAATGATGATTGCCTGAAAAATGGCTCCACACTGGCAGCTCCCCCTCGCACACATGAAGGAGGAATGTGCCAAATGACTGTTCAGTAGTACAGGGCAAATTTGAAAGATAATATTGTGGTTCGTGGTTTACCTACTATAAGGACATGTGTATAGATCTGATGATAGCTCCACTGCTGTCGTCCACCTTATGAACAGTGGATGCTTAAAGCTATTGCTACTGTGTAAATATTTAATGGTGGATCGTTTTATGTGCCAGACTGTTCTGTATGTTGGCAGCGTGTTAATATGAAGACAGAGAAGTGGGTATTGGTACTAAAGAGATATCATTAACATCATCTGGAAAATTTTAAAGTTTTAGTTACTATTGGTAAGATCGCACTGGAAGGAAATGGGTTGAGAACAAGCTTGGTTAAGAGCCCAAATAGCTAATGACTGCAATTCTGCTCTGTAGCAAGTTAGTGTAAATTTTATTTGGGTGCGGCAGGTGCTGGCTATTAACTGAGGTAGCAGTGTACATTTATAATATGCTATTATGGCCAACTGCCCATTACATATTATTTGATGGCAGTTATACATAGCATTAATCCCAGTTTGTCATACATAAACTGGTGACAGTAGGTATGACACTGAGACTGTACCATGACAGTTTGGTTACAAAGATGACCTAGAAGCTTAAAACATTCAGCAGTACACAAAGTCAATAGTTTACTTTTGTTCAGTATAACACAGAATCGACCAAAAACAGAAGAGACAGATGTCACATTTTCAGAAAGTCAGCAGGTAACTGATGGCACACCTATTACATATTGATCTTTGAAAATAAATGCAAACAAGAAATAATGCACACATGGCATATCTGCACTGCAGACCTGATTGTCTTTATCTAGCAACGCATTCCTACTCTAAATGTTAAACATATCCTAAAAGAATCACAAAGGCACAATATTTTAATACGGACTTACTATGCCTGCTTGGTATAAGATCAGGTTACCAAAAGGTTATGATAGTAAGCTATGTTTAATAAAAGTAGTGCGACTAGACAGCTAGTCAGGGTGGAATGGAGCAGATTGCGATCGAGAGACTGAAGGCTTGGTTGCTTATCCAGGATGGAGCTAATAGGCACATCAGCTATTTCCTAGCACAGATTGGGAGGGTAAAGTCCAGTAAACAAGCACCAGGCTTAACCGTTGCTCTAGTGTGTGTATATAAGTATACGGTATCATAACCAGAGTTAATTTTTTTCTTTGAGAAAACTGGAAGAAAGCTAAAATAGCAGCCATGAGTAAAGTGGGAAGAAAACTCACACAACACCACCCATGCAAAATAAATATAAAACTTCTGAGGCCACAACCCCAGGACAAGTGATCAAGGTTTGGCGAAATGGTCCGATACAGAAAATAGACTCTATTATAAAATTACTGCACAGAAGCATGTGCTGATTCACTTGCCAATAATGCAACCACAATTAGCAATGCAAAAAAAAGTAAAGGCTACTCCTTACCAAGGCAATACCCTTTTATTAAATTATCACATAAGACCTTTATACCAAGCAACTGCTGAACACAGAAGATTTCATCAACCATTTGATAAAGCCAAAAGTGTCTGTGCCTGCTGAAAAAAATCAATGACGTTAGTAGCATATTTAGGAAGTATTAGCAATAGAAAGTTGATACCAGACTAAGGAATCTGGACAACACAAACAGAGATAAACACATATAAAAACAACTACATCTTAACTTCCTTTGTGTTTTCCATTTCAATTTTAAATGAAAAGAGCCAAATTAAAAAATTAGCACTGCATTAATCTGATTTATGTAAAATACGCATCAGCATAAGGAAACCTGAACTTTCCTAAACTCTGTTCTTAACAGAATATTCATAAATTCATGTTAAAGTGAAACAGCAGCACACCACAATATATTAATATGCCTGAAAGAGTATGATATTTTCTCCTCTGAAAACCTGCCCTTAAGTATAACTTTAAGGCCAGAGAGACGGAGGTATGAGGCTAGACCCTGCTGACATGAATTCAGCTCTCGTATCTGCCACTTGCTCCCTGAATGATTCCGTGCAAATCGTTTTTCCAAGTCACCTCTTAACAAGACGTGTGGCAGCAAGCCTTACTTAATAAAAACAAAAAGGATCATCAGATAAAAATCAAGACATCTTTAGATCAAATTACATTTGCTGAATTAAAACTCGCTCCTTAGGCTTTGTTTTTACTCAGAATGTATGTCATTTCAGATCAACACACCCACCCATTCATTAATCTATTACTTAATATCTAACCAAGGATCACAACGTACCTCTCATTGGATGACAGAATGTGCTTGTCTGTTGATGTCAGTGTCAGCCAGGGAAATGTGGAAAACTTTAAACATTTCACAGCATCATTTACTGTTAAAATAAAATCATCAGATCAGCAGTTATACATATACTCATACACAAACAGCTTTCACAGAATAATATTTTGTTTCCTGAATTCAAGCAAGTAGACAAAGATAATTTTGTTACCAGTATCATACAAAGTTGTCTGCAGAGAGAGAGAGAGAGAGCACGTTGAACAATATAACAGTGCTGTCAGTAAAGTACAGTTGTGCAATTAAACTTCTTCTAACAGCATATGTTTGAATTACCACTCTGCAGTAGTCTTATCTATCCTAGTTATATCCTGCATAAGATACAACAGTTGGCCAGCTTCCAAACCTTTAAGGGCACCTTCCAAATACCCAAAATAGAAGTTATGTCCTTACCATAACGTTCCATGTGGAGTGTTCATCTCGCCTTTGTTCTTACACATGGGTTCGGAGCCGATCCTCGGCTCCGTGCCGGCCGACTGCAAGCTCTGCATCGAGAAGAAGCTCGAGGACATCTAATACCCACAATCCCCCTCTGCCTTTACCTCAGATCTAGTTTGCAAGCAAACCAGACATAAAGCACGCACACATGCCAAACTATATACATAAGTACATATACACAAACATACCAAGGGTATGATAGTAACACTAATACTGCAACAGCAGAAGGAGAATACTCCAGACCAGGCACCAAATAGAACGTTCTTCCTAAGGGTGGGAGGGTGGGACTGTAAGAACAAAGGCGAGATGAACACTCCACATGGAACGTTATGGTAAGGACATAACTTCTATATGTGATAGTGTTCAATCTCGCCGTTTGTTCTTACACATGGGTAGCGTCCCTAGCTCCTTGTTCCTGAGGAACTCACGGAAGGACGTTCTTGAGCACAGTGGAACCAAAGGTTGCCCTGTCCCTAGAAACCTTGTCTACCTTATAATGAGAAATGAAAGTATGTGGTTTAGACCAAGTAGCAGCTGCACAAATAGCGTCCAGTGGTAGGCGGGCTGCATGAGCCAAAGATGTAGACACTGACCTTGTGGAATGTCCTTTGGGTTTGTGTAACAGGGTTTGATTTGAAGAATCGTAGACATAAATTATACAATCCGTTAACCATTTAGAAAGAGTTCTTTTGGTAACTGCAAGTCCTTTCCTGCTATCAGCAAAGGCCACAAAGAGTTGATCTGTTTTTCTGTGATCCTTTGTTCTATCCAAATAAAATCTTAGCTGTCTGTGAACATCTAATTTGTGCAACATATACTCCATTTTGTTGGAGTGGTTTTTGAAGAAAGTGGGTAATTCAATGGACTGATTAATATTGTTAATAGAACACACTTTAGGGAGGAAAGATGAATTGGTTCGAAGAGAAACTCTGTCAGAGTGAAAGATCAAATACGGGTGTTTGATGGAGAGAGCCTGAAGTTCAGATACTCGCCTAGCGGAAGTAATGGCTACCAGAAAGAGAGTTTTCCAGGATAAAAATTTTAGTGGGCAAGAAGAGGCAGGTTCAAAAGGGGGCAACATTAATTTAGATAGCAACAAGTTTAGACTCCAAGGTGACGTAGGAGATCTGACAGGTGGTCTAATATGAAAAACTCCTTTTAAAAAGGCTTTACAAAGTCTGTGAGCCATAACCGGAGCACCACCTTCTTCCACATGGAAATTCGAAATGGCAGCCAATTGAACTCTTAGTGTAGCAGGAGAAGCACCCTGATGGAATAAGTCTGTTAAGAACTCTAAGATCTTATTCAAAGGGGCTATAAACGGATCCACATGGTGTGTATTGGCCCAGAATACAAATCGCTTCCATTTGCTAGCATATGTCTTAGTAGTGGAAGCTTTATGCGAAGCCACCAAAATATCCTGGACTGCTGGTGACAACAGATCAGACCTGGCTAAGTTGGGAATTGGAGCAGCCAAGCTGCTAGATGGAGGGACCGAAGCGCGGGATGGGGAATCCCTGACGAATGAGTCAATAGGTCTGGCTCTGGGTCCAGAATCCAGGGTCCCCGAATGCAGTGTATCTTCAGGAAGGGAAACCAAATTTGACGAGGCCAGAATGGGGCAATGAGGATTATCGTCCTGTGTAGGTTCTTGGCTTTCTGGAGAAACTTTGACATCAGAGGAAATGGGGGAAATGCGTACAGGAGTCCCGGGGGCCAATCGTGAACCAGTGCGTCCCTGGGGACTTCCCCTGGAGGGGGTAATAGGGCAAAATAGCTCCTGCATTTGGCGTTCATTGGAGACGCAAACAGATCGCAGGAAGGCTGGCCCCACGTGCGGAAAATCCTTTTCGCCATTGACTGTTTTAGGGACCACTCGTGCGGTAACAGAATTGCTCTGCTGAGCCTGTCGGCTATGACGTTGGATGACCCCGGGATGTGCGTTGCTATTAGAAAGCGACCCGTGGACTCCGCCCATTGCCAAATTCTCATGGCCTCTCTGCATAGCTGATAGGACTTGGTTCCCCGTTGCTGGTTTATGTACCAGACTACCGACATGTTGTCCGTCTGAACTGCAATAGTCCCTAGAGGAAGAAGGGGAGCAAAGTGTTGCAACGCTAGAAACACTGCCCTCAACTCTAGAACATTGATGTGCAGATTGTACTCCAAATTGGTCCATTCGCCTTGGACTGTCTGTCCCTGAAAGATGCCCCCCCACCCTATCAGGGAAGCGTCCGTGGTCACTGTAACTGTGGTGGGTAGCACAAACGGTCTCCCTTGGGAAAGGTTGAACGTTTGAAGCCACCAGTTTAGATCTGATTTGCATGTCTTTGTTATAAGAATCTCGTGTGTTAGAGGTAGTTGTTGAAACGACCATTGTGCAAACAGCAGCCATTGTAGGACTCTCATGTGCAGCCTTCCCAGGGGAATTGCAATCAGGGAGGCTGACATGAGGCCCAACACCTTTAGTACTAGTTTTGCAGGAGATTTCCTTGACAAGAGTAGAAGACGAATATGAGTCTGAAGTGATAATATCCTTTCTGGGGGAAGCCTCAGAATCAACTGACGTGTGTCTAACTCTGCTCCTATGAACAAGATGTTTTGAGATGGCTGAAGTAAGGATTTTCCGAAGTTTACGGAAATCCCTAGGTGAACACACAGTTGAAGAACAAAGTCTGTGGTGGCAGAAAGGAGCCAGTCGTCCAGATACGGAAACACCTGGAATCCCTGGCGTCTCAAGTGAGACGCTACCACTGCCATACATTTGGTGAAGACCCTGGGGGCTGAGGTCAGACCAAAGGGCAGGGCTCGAAATTGAAAGTGACTGGCCCCAGCCGGGCGCAGATGATCTCTGGATGCCCTGGCCATCTTTATGTGGTAGTATGCATCCTCTAGATCTATGGAGCACATCCAGTCGTCCTTCTGTAAGAATGGAAGGATCGATTGAAGCGTGACCATTGAACTTTTCTTTCCTGACGAAGGTATTGAGGTAGCTTAGGTCCAGAATGGGCCTCCAGTCCCCTGTTTTCTTTGGAACTAAAAAGAACCTTGAGTAAGTCCCGAATCCTTGCTGGTCCGCTGGGACTGGTTGGATGACTCTTTTTTCTATCAGCTTTGAAATTTCTAAAGCTGCTGGCTCTCGCAGATGGGGCGGTACATCTGGGAGTCTTTTCTTTGGGATGGGCTGAGATAGAAAGGGTATGTTGTAACCTCTGGTAACCACGCTTTTTACCCACTTGTCTGTAGTTATGTTTTGCCAGGCCTGAGGGTATAAAGCTAAGCGACCCCCGACTGCCTCCAGAGCAGGACAGTCGGGCCTCCTCTCAGGAGTGCTGGAAAGGTTTGCCAGGGAGATTATCCCTGTCACCTTGGTTTTGCGGACCCCTCTGCCGCCAGGCGGCGTCTTCCACCTCTGCCCCCTCTGCCTCTAGAGGGGCATCACCCTGTGTGTTTGGGAAAGATCCTTGGGGTTTTGAAACCACATTTTCCCACCACGTTGCCCTTTGGGGTACGGTCTGGAAGGGTGGAAAACGGACTCCGACAGCAGACAGAGTCTTTCCCTCCTGTTCACACCGGGTAAGGGTCTCCTTTACTTTAGGGCCAAAAAGTGTGGCTCCGTCAAATGGGGCGTTAGTAAAGGAAGACTTGAAGGCTTCCGCAAACGAACATAAGCGCATCCAGGATTGCCTACGAAGAGCAATCGCTGAAGCCGCTGCCCTACTCGATCCTTCGGCTGCATAAGATATCAGCCTCATGGACGAGTTTACAATGGACGTAAGGGTGTTGAGATGCGCTGTAACTTTCTCTGAGACAGCGGCATCTGTAGTACCCTGGAGGGTATCTCCCAACTCTTTGACTAGATCCCTCTGCAAGCGTGTAAAATGAGTCAAATAGTTCAGGGAGCATAGAAAGCCGCTGAACTGAAAATGCGCTTCCGTATCTGTCCATGGT
Organism: Protopterus annectens; assembly: GCF_019279795.1. Classification (NCBI taxonomy): domain Eukaryota; kingdom Metazoa; phylum Chordata; order Ceratodontiformes; family Protopteridae; genus Protopterus; species Protopterus annectens. The sequence goes on from NC_056732.1 coordinate 951,682,759, forward strand.
CCTAGAATCTTTGTTAGGCGGATGGACAGATGAGGAAGACTCCGACATCTCCTTTTCGTGGCCGCTGCCACCACCATGGGTCTACTGGAACTCCTTTGGTGAGGTAAGCTTTGTCCTGTGGTGCCGTGATGTACTTATTTGGCTTCCTAGGGACTGGTTCCACCGTGTCAGGAGTCTCCACGCCCTTCTAGCAATTAACTCCATTAGCTCATCAAAGGCGGAGTGACCCAGGAGGAGGAAGGACGGGCACCAAATGCCTTCAGCAAAACTGACTCATCCTCAGAAGGGGGAAGGGCTTGCCAGTCACCTCTCTGTTTTAGGATCTCCAAGATGTCAGAAAAAGAGACATCCTCTGAAGGTGACTTAGGGGACCCTTCTGACTCATCTAAGTCAGTATCAGATGTCAAGGATTCTTGTGGAGAATCCAAGTGTCTCCTCTTACACAGTCTTTTCCTAGGGACTTCTTCGTGGGGAGCATCCGAAGAAGCCTCCGAGGAAGAGGGGGCACCCTCCAGGGGTGGCTGAGACACCGGTGCCCGACGCTTGGACGTGGCCGTGGGTGCAGAGGAGGATAACGGTCCTTTGTGGGGAGGAGAAGCTGTACCTGCTGATGTGGTTGTCTGGGTAGACAACACCTTCCTCATGAGGTCGAAGGCCCCCGGGTCCCGAGTCGAGGTATCTCCCGGTTCCGAAGAAATGGGAAGAATCCCGAAACAGGAGCCGAAGGCACCGACCCGAGGACGAACCGAGTCGATCCGTGCGAGGCCCGAGAGGAGAGTCGGAACCGAAACATCGGTCCGACTCTCGGTCCCGGAACCAAGGACGGATCTTCGGCTCCGAGACTCCAGTACCGGATCGGATGGAGTCGAGGTGAACGGTGCCGACCGAGAAAAAGACGGTTCTGGCACCGAGGGCTCCACAATCATCAGTTCAGCCTCTTCCGGCTCCGAAGACTGGACAGGTCTCGGAGGAGGAACAGATGGAGATATTGGAAGGCCTTCAAGTCTCGACACCAACTGAGAGGAGACCGAGATGAGCTTGGATAAAGCCGTATTCTCCATCAATTTCTGCACCACACGGTCCACATCGGTGTCGGAGAGGGGCCTAGAAGAACGAGTCGAAGGGATCGAAGACGGAGCCGACCTCAGCAGAGTCGGTGGAGGGAGCTCCATCACCGGTTCCAAGACTCGAGGCTCGGAAACTGCCAAAAATTGAACACTCGGCCCCGAAGTCTGTGGAACCGGTGATCTAACTGGATCCGAAGAGCTCGGAGCCGATGACTTTGGCTCCGACGCCTTCGACCCCTTCGAAGACTTGGATGCCTGGTCTGAAGCATCCAGAGCCTCCTGGAAAGAGGGTTTCAATAATCCTCTATCCATCAGTTTCCTGCGCCTATCTGTCATGACCCTCCCACTAAAAGAGTGACAAATAGAGCAGTCCTCTTGTAAGTGGAGAGGGCCAAGACAGTAGACACAGGAACTGTGGTTGTCTGTGACCGACATCTTTTGGCCACACTGACAACGTTTAAAGCCAGATTTTATTTTTTCAGACATACTGACAAATGAAAGAGACAGTCCAGTCCAGTAAGAGTGTCAAATCCGGTAGATTCTAGTCAAAGTGTCAAATCCAGTAATTGAAAGTCCGATTAATAATTGCTTAAAGCAAGACTACAACAAGTTTCTAGTTAAAAGAGTCCAAGTAGGGGTGTAGGCCCCGAAAAACTCTATACCCGAAAGTTAACTAAGTTAAGCTATCTTAAGGTACCGAGAATTCCTAAACCACTCACACACCGAACTCTATACTTAATTAACTAGATTGAAAGAAAAAAATTTTTGAATTTAAACAGAATAGATAAAAATCTTATCTGTAAAGCCTCGAGCTAGCCTCCAGCGATGCGTATGCAGCAGCGGCAAACTAGATCTGAGGTAAAGGCAGAGGGGGATTGTGGGTATTAGATGTCCTCGAGCTTCTTCTCGATGCAGAGCTTGCAGTCGGCCGGCACGGAGCCGAGGATCGGCTCCGAACCCATGTGTAAGAACAAACGGCGAGATTGAACACTATCACATCCATTTTTCAGCTAGAGTTGAGTGGGAAAAAATTGAGTGGTTTGGTTGCCAAGCCCTCCAAAACTTTCATGCCAATTGAGACCGGGACACTGGAGTCCTAAAATGATCAATGCTAGGAAAGTAAACATCACCTGGCATAAAAAACACACAAAAATAAAGGAGTGGAGGGAGTGAGCAGCTACTGCAGCAACAATCATTTGAACATCTACTGTTATGTTAACATTACTTATACAACTGTACAGTGTTCATAATGATCACTGCTGCAGTAGCCTTACCTATATAGGTAGACTACTATAGCTTAGAATGATTAGGAGCAGGAAAGATGAGGATTTTAGACCCCTGGAGAATAGACCTAGTAAAGCCTGTCCTGAACCTGGAAAAAATATTATCTAGTTTGATGTGCTTTGTAAAGGTGTTCTCAGAGGACCAATTTTCTGCTTCTAGAATACTTCTAGAATCCAACTCTTTCCAAAATGACACACATGAAGTCAAGGCCATGGTAAAATAAGCCTTGATCCTGCCTGGAACTGTCTTGTTGTGGTGGGTATAACAAAATGTAACAGCATGACATAACCATTTATAAATAGGCTACTTTGACGCAGGTTGTCCTTTCTTCTCACGTTCACAGAAATGAACTGATCAGAGTTCTTAAAATATTTTGTTCTATTAAGTACCTGAACTATCTGTGGACATCCAAATGGATTATCCTTCCTCTCTCAATTTTAGGTTCTGGAAAGAAGACCAGGAGGGTGATAACTTGGCTCAAAGTAACCTCAGATACCATTTTAAGCATAAATAAATGATTAGCTCTTAAGGAAACCATATCTTTGTGGAAAATGAGATAAGGCTGACAGACCATAAGAGCCTGCAGCTCAGATACTCTTCTTGCACAGGCCAGAGAAATCCATGGCATTGTCTTTCATGATATGAACCTCAAGTCAGCCTGATGAGCTGGTTCAAATGGAGCAAGAGTTACTTTTTCCAAGACAAAATTAAGGCCCCAAGTAGGAGTTAGCAGTTTCCTTGCAGGCTCAGTATACAATATACCTTTCAAAAACATTTTCATATGAGACTGCATTGAAAAAGGATCCATGAGCAGACATGCTGCGATGGCTGACAAATGAACCTTGACGGAGGAGTAAGACAGGCCAGAGGACAGTAACGCACAAATATTGAACCAGGAGAGACACTAGTCTTGAAAGGGTGCTGTTTTTTTGTTTGTTTGTTTTATCTTGGCACTAACTAGAAGATCTTTTCCATTTACTAATGTATGATTTTCTAGCAGCAGGTTTTATTGCCTCTTTTAATACCTGCTGCAAGTCCTTATTTAACAGATGCCTAAAAGGTATTAAGATTCGATTCATCCAGGCAGTTAGTTGGACTAGTTTGGGGTAAGCATGTATTAAACACCCCTTGTCCTGTATGAGTCATTCAAGTGCAAGCCAGTCTCTTGGCAACAGATTTTACTTCTTCCCAGGAAGTACCACTTTATTAAAAAAAAAAAAAAAGGTCCCCATTTTTCAGGAGCTGACTGACTCTCCTTGTACTGTTTTCAAAAGTTTTTCTTAGACCTTATAGTTATACCAAATGAAAACTGGGCCATAATTAGCATGGATCTTAAGAATCTGTCACTAACAAGGTTAAATCTTTCAGAACTCTTTCCTAGTAGGGTTACTTTTTCATGGCCACACACATATTCTGATACATATAATTAAGTGCTTAAGAACGAGATACATGAAGCAGAGTATCATGTGGTACTATTTCTTCAAGATTTTTCAAATCTGACAAGCATCAAGGAGATTAGTCACCATCTTTTGTAACAATAGAAAAAAATCACCAGAGTGTGCTGCACCACCTACATTGTCTCCGTGACGTTTACTCAACCTCCTGATATTATACAAAGTGTCATCACTGTAGCTTACTGTGGAAAAAATATTATCTGTTATTTACAAATCTTTTTTGATTAAAACTATTTTATGATTAAACTCCTTAGGTAGTAAGACTTCAGCATGAACAGAAGTATGAAGGACCTGGAATTAAATATTAACTGCAGAAGGCAATGTCAAAGATAACACTTGTATACGACACCCAACATAAGGTACAGTTCTGACAGATAACAGTAGTCTGACTGAGCCCGGTTGTTTTACTTGTGTCTTTCGGCTTATCCCGGTTAGGGGTCGTCACAGCGGAACTCCAGTCCGCTAATGTTTGGTAGTGGATTTTTATGTGTCGAGTTACCAGCCCTGACGCACAACCTTCAACGAAGGCATGCCCATTCACGCATGCCTTCACACAGAAGATGCTCTAGCTGAGAATCGAATGCGACAACATCTTGCTGTGAGGCGACAACGCTACCGCAGCACCACTACCGCGGGTGAGCCTGGTTGTTTTACTAATAATATAAAAGAACTATTCTGCCAAGGATACCGTACATCTGTCCAGTATACTAAAATACTGGGGCCATCCTCTCAAGCATACATCCAATGTATGACCAACGCATGAGAGAGATGAGCAGTACATAAGAGATGTAAACGTACGAAAAGTCTCAACTTTCTTGCCCTAGACCAGATGCAAAAAAATTAGGTGAGGCAAAGGAACATAAACATACATATATATATATATATATATATATATATATATATATATCTACATATATATATATATATATATATATATATATATATGTTGCGTCTTTTGGCTTTTCCCGGTTAGGGGTCGCCACAGCAGAACTCCGGTCCACTAATGATTGGTAGTTGATTTTTACGTGCCGAGTTACCAGCCCTGACACACAACCTTCAACGAAGGTACACCCATTCACGCATGTCTCCACGCAGAAAACGCTCTAGCTGAGAATTGAACCCGACAGCATCTTACTGTGAGGCGACAATGCTACCACAGCACCACCATATATATAAAACAAAAATTTATACAACTATACATATGTACATAACTGCAAGGTGGAAAAGGAATGTGATGCTCAGCTTGACCGGGAAAAAAATGACAGAATGGGTGAAAGCAGGGTGGCTGCTAGTAACATTAATTAGTCAGAGATTTGCTGTTATAGTTAGTTCTTACACAGATGTACTATGTCCTTCCCTGACCATCTTGTGCTATTAATATATGGAAATATTCCTAAAACTTTCTAGATACTCAGGGAGGAGACTCAATAGCTGAGCTGGTGTCCACAATTCTTTGAAGAACAGATCTAGCAAAACCACCTCTAGACCTAGAGAAAGAATCAACATTATAATGCTTGGTAAACGTGTGAATGGACGCCAAGTGACAGTTTCTAAAATGGATCTAAAATCAAGACTATTGAAAAATGCTCTAGAAGAAGCTACAGCTCTGGTGAAATGGGCTTTTTTGAGGTCTAGGTGATCCTTCCCATGGAAGGAGTAGCAAAAGGAAATGTTCAAATAGACTAATCCACATACTGTTTATTTGGAGTTTGGGAAACCCAGATTTTTGCCCTGAAAGGAAATAAAAAGTTAATCAGAATTTCTTCTAAGTTTAATTTTAAGATAAAATCTGAGTTGTCTGTGAACATCTAAATAGTGCAAGCTTATTTAATTAGAAGTTATGTACTCACCATAACGTTCCATCTGAGTAGGTGTATTCATTTGTCTGCAACCTGTGGGTTATGGATCCGACATCGGATCCGAACCGGCATGGTTTTCCAGCTATGGATCCAAGCTCTCAGCTCCTCCCCTCACCCATAATGCCCTGCTCTACCCTCATGACCTCAGATCGAGTTTGCCAAAGCAACAATACCCTGAAAAGGGTAACATAGAATAAGCAGGAAACTGAAAGGCCAAGGGGATAGGAGGGCGGGATGGTTGCAGACAAATGAATACACCTACTCAGATGCAGCGTTATGATGAGTACATAACTTCTAAATCTGAATTAGGATTTTCATTTGTCTCCAACCTGTGGGACAGAGTCCCCAGCTACCTGAATCTTGGGCGCCATCATGGAAGGATATTCCGAGCACCGCTGAGCCAAAGGATGCTCTACCCTAGATGCAAGATCCAACTTATAGTGGGAAATAAAAGTATGAGATGAAGCCCACGTGGCTGCTGCACAAATATCATCTAGAGGAACCCTAGCCTTGAAGGCTGCCGAGGTAGATACTGACCGGGTTGAATGGGCATGAACCCCTTCCGGTGCGGGCCTTCCTGAAGCTTGATAAGCCAATAAGATGCACTGTGAAATCCAGCGGGACAGAGAAACTTTAGAAATTGGCTTGCCCAAATTGAATTTTGCAAAGGAAATAAACAACTGGTCGGATTGCCTATGACCAGCCGTCCTGTTCAGATAAAATCTAAGTTGCCTGTGAACATCTAATGAATGGAGCTTATATTCACCTTTGTTTTCATATTTAGGGAAGAAAACAGGGAGGTTAATGGACTGATTGATGTTTGCTTCAGAAGCGACTTTAGGAAGAAAGGACGGGTTGGTCCTGAGGTAGACACGGTCCGGATGAAACACCAAGTAAGGAGGTTTAGCTGATAATGCTTGAAGCTCAGAAACTCTCTTGGCCGATTTAATGGCTACCAAAAAGGCTGTCTTGTAGGACAAGAATTTGAGATCCACCATAGCAGCTGGCTCGAAGGGGCGGTCAAGGCCTGTAGAACCAGAGAGAGGTCCCAAGGAGGAACCGCTTGTTTTATAGGGGCCTGAGAAGAAAAGTACCTTTAAGAAAAATTTTACACAATTTGGCTGACATAAGAGGATTAGAGTCATGGCCAATGTGATAATGAGAAATTGCCGCCAGTTGTACTTTGACTGTGGAACTGCTGGCACCATCGTTAAAGAGAGTGGTTAGAAATTCAAGCACTAATGGAAGAGGAGCCGTGAAGGGATTCAGGCCTTGCCGCTCCGCCCACAAAGAAAAACGTTTCCACTTGCTGCGGTAAACCTTTCTAGTGGATGGTTTATGAGCTGCCACCAAAATTGCCTTAACAGGTGACGAAATACTGGGAGTCCTGATCAAGAGTGGAACTGGAGCAGCCAAGCGGTCAGCTTCAGGTTGTCCAGATTCGGAGGAGGAATGCAGGATGGATGGGATATCAGATCAGGGATGGGATCTAGAATCCAAGGAGGATTCACCGAGTGAGACCTTAGGAAGGGGAACCAGATCTGTCGAGGCCAAAACGGAGCAATGAGAATCATTCTGCAACCCACCCGAGAGGCTTTCTGAAGAACTTGGAGCATCAGAGGCAAGGGTGGATAAGCATACAGAAGACCGGGTGGCCAAGCATGCACCAGAGCGTCTCTTGGGGAACCTCCGGGAGGAGGTATCAGAGCGAAAAACTGTCGCACTTGGTGTTTGAGGGAGAGGCAAAAGATCGCATGAAGGGTTCCCCACCGTGCGAATATGCGTTCCGCTACTTGACAATTGAGAGACCACTCGTAAGGGGTCAGAATGGTGCGACTGAGCTTGTCCGCTAGGATGTTGGACCGACCCGGAATGTGCGTTGCTATTAGAAAGCGGTTGGTGGAGATTGCCCATTCCCAAACTCTCATGGCTTCTCGACAAAGAGGGTAAGACCTTGTTCCCCCTTGCTTGTTGATGTACCAGACCACAGACATGTTGTCCGATTGAATTGCAATTGTTCCCAAGGGAAGAAAGCCCTGAAGTGCTAGCAACGCTAAGAGCACTGCTCTCATCTCTAGAACATTGATATGCAGTAAGGTCTCTGAATCGTCCCAAGTGCCTTGGACGGTCCGGCCCGCAAAGTGCCCCCCCACCCGAGGCGGGAGGTGTCCGTGGTCACCGTGGCGAGAGGGGGAGAAGCACAAAATGGGCGGCCCCTGTGGAGATCCGGGGAGTGAAGCCACCACAAGAGGGACCGCTTGCAAGCCTTGCTGATCGCAATGGGATGATGCATGGGGAGAGCAAGGTATGACCACTGTACTAAGAGCGTCCACTGTAGAATGCGCATATTGAGCCTGGCAAGAGGAAGAAGTGCTATAGCAGATGCCATGGACCCTAGAGCCCTCAGGACCAACTCCGGAACAGAACTTGAGTGGAGAATGGCCCGCACCTGGAGCTGCAGATTTTGAATTCTGTCCGCAGTGAGGAAGGCTCGTAAACTCCTTGTGTCTAGCCTGGCCCCTATAAAATCTAAGAGCTGTGTGGGCGCCAGGTTGGATTTCTTTGTATTTATTGTGATGCCCAGGAGAGGAGCAAGATGGAGGAAGGAGTCTCGCGCCAATAAAAGTAGATGCCTTGTTGGGGCGGTAAGGAGCCAGTCGTCCAGGTAGGGAAACACCTGCACCCCCTGAAGCCTCAGGTGGGCTGCTACCACTGCTAATACTTTGGTGAACACCCTGGGGGCTGTGGTGAGACCAAAGGGAAGGACCCGGAACTGGTAGTGACTGGCTCCCAGCCGGAAGCGGAGGAACCTCCTGGAGCGTCTGTCCATCAGGATGTGGTAGTACGCGTCCTTGAGGTCTATCGAGCACATCCAGTGATTTTCTCCCAGAAGGGGGAGAATAGATTGCAGAGTGACCATTGAATTTTTCTTTGGGGACTGCCAGATTCAAGAGAGAGAGGTCTAGGATTGGTCTTAGTTCCCCGTCTTCTTTGGCACTAAAAGAACCTGGAGTAGAACCCTGATCCGACCTGGTCTGGGGGAACGGGCTGGATGGCTCTTTTCTTTAGCAGATGGCCAATTTCTGCCAAAGCGGCCTCCCGTTGACCGGGTGGGGCGTCTGGGAGGGACTTCAACTTTGGAAGGTGAAGGAAAGGGATGCGATATCCTCTGGATATGATTTGGAGAACCCAGTGGTCTGATGTTATGGACTCCCATGCCGCTAGGTGCCCCGAACGTCCCCGACTGCCTCCAGAGTGGAGCAGTCGGGCAACCCCTCAGGGTTGCTGCTTGGCCGTTCAGAGAAAGGTTCCCTGGACCCAAAGTTTCTGGGAGCCCCTCTGCCTCTAGGGCGGCGTCCTCCCTGTCCTCCTCTGCCACGGAAGGACTGGTTGTCCGGAGCAGGCTGGGACTGCTGCGACTTCCGGAACCACATCTTCTTCTGACCCTTTTGGTTCCTAGAGTAGGGCCTCTGGGGTGCAGAGAAGCGGATTCCGACGGCAGACAGCGTCTTCCCGTCCTTCTCGCTCTGGGTCAACGTCTCGCGAACGGTTTTGCCAAAGAAAGCAGAACCATCAAAGGGGGTGTTCGCAAATGACGCTTTGAAGGGCTCAGAAAAATCGCAGTGACGGAGCCAGGCCTGACGTCTAGTGACTAGGCCTGTCCCCGCAGATCTAGCGGCGCCTTCCGTAGCGTGGGAGAGTAGCCGCATAGAGGTATTAGTAACTGACCTTAGAGTGGCCATACGGGTGGAGTGCAGAACCCTGTCCTCCTCCGAAATGGACTCTGGGGGAGATGCAGCATAATCTTTAATCAGATCTCGCTGCATCCTAATGACATGTGCCAAGTAGTTCAGCGCCCTTACCGAGAAGGTCGCTGAACTAAACATCCGCTTCCCCAAGCGGTCCATCATCCGAGACTCCTTGCTCGGGGGATGGACTGAGGGACTCTCCTGAGCCAGTTCCCTCTTGGTGGCCGCCGCCGTCAACATGGCATCTACCGGAGGCCCCTTACTCCAATGGGCACGGTCGGACGGTGGGCTAAGGATCCTATCGGGCCTCTTAGGAATTGGCTCCACGGTGTCCGGTTCCTTCCACGCCCTGGTGGTAATGAGGTCCACCAGGGGGTTGGCAGGAGGGGACACCCAAGAGGTAGACGGGCCCGCTTCAAATGCCTCCAAGAACACGGACTCGTCCGAGGAAGGCTTGGGGGCAGACCACCCCCCCTTATGCGGAGCATTTCCATGATGTCTCCAAATGAGACATCCTCGGGGGGTGACCGTGGGGAGCCTTCCCCTTCCTCCAAATCCGTGTCTTCTGTGAGAGACTCGGGGGAGTCAATGTGCCTCCTTTTGCACGTATGCTTGCGATGGACATCCTCTGGGGGGCTGTCAGAGGAGTCCTCGCAAGCAGCAACTTGTTCCATTGGAACAACTTGGGGCACAGAAGCGGGCTGTCCCAGGGGCCGGATGGTGGAAGCCTGGCCCAGTGCAGAGGGAGCGGGGCGGAGCGGAACAAGTGCCGGGGGTCCGGAGACCCTCAACAGGGCCCTCTCCACTACATCAAACGCCGAAGGGGAGCCGACCTCGATCAAAGGATCCGATAATCGGCTCCCCCTCGGATCCGAAGAGTGGATCGGAGCCGAAGCGCTCGGATCCGAAGGGACAGTGCGCTCCGACACAGACGGCGCCGAAGGAGCACTGATCCCCCCGGATCCGAGGCTCGGATCCAGGCTCCGAGAGGTCAGATCCGATGCACTTTCGAGGGCAGGGTCGGATCCGAGTACCAAGTACTATCGGCGCCGACCCACCCGGCTCGAAGCTGCTCGGCCCCAGCTGCCCCGAACCGGGGTAGCGGGTCGGAGAAGGAGCAATAGGTTTGAAAAAGGGTGTTGAGCTCCCCAGAGGGGGCAAACACTCCCATCTGCATCTGGGCCTGGATGAATCTTCTCATCATCCGGTCCAGATCAGCATCCGAAAGGCTGTATGTAGATCTCGACGAGGCTACCGAGGCAGGCCTTGAGTGCCTCCTCGATAGCCTCGACGGAGATCGGGTCTCCTCCTCCTCAGGACCCGGTGAAAAGCACACTGGGGACCGGAGCCGAGAGGGAGGAGACCGAGCCGACAACGGAGCCGGGGGAGAAGCCCGCTTGGCTGGCGGGACCGAAACAGAGGTCTCGGCCCGCCGCTTGTGGTGCTTCTCCCTCCGGTCCTTTTTTCTAGCATCCCTCTCCTCTCCAGAAGCGGGAGGTTGAGTCCCAGGAGGAGGAGGGGGTGCCACGGAGGGAAGAACCGGAGCCACGGTTACTCCCGAAGGAGCGGAGGCCGGAGCCGAGTCCGGCGGTAAAAGGCCCGCCAAGACAAGCTTGGACCTCCGCTCCTTCAGTGCCCTGGGGTTGAACCCTGCACAAATGGAGCATCCAGATGTGAGGTGTTCAACCCCCAGGCACCTAACACACCGAGTGTGGCCATCAGCCGGGAAAGCTTATGGCCACACTCGAGCATTAGAAAATATAGATTTGGGCTGTTCAGCCATCCCAATCTATAAAGAAGTTACTAAACTAAAGTAACTAAACAATATACACACACAGGCCCAACACACACACACTACGCCAACAGCGAGGGGAGGGAAATAATTTTAGATTAACTCTAAAAGTAAAAATATAAAAGGGGAAACCTACACTTTCACACAAAAGTTCAATAAAAAACTTCAAAATTCTAATATTAACAGTAGAAAACTAGCACTTAGCTTGAGAGCTTTAGAAACCAATCCAGTCACCATGCGCGGCAAACGAGATCTGAGGTCATGAGGGTAGAGCAGGGCATTATGGGTGAGGGGAGGAGCTGAGAGCTTGGATCCATAGCTGGAAAACCATGCCGGTTCGGATCCGATGTCGGATCCATAACCCACAGGTTGCAGACAAATGAATATCCTACTTCAGATCCTTTGTTCTGAGCAGAGGGAAAAAAGATGGGAACGGTTGTTAGACTGATAGTAAAGAGAGCACATTAACTTCCTTAGTCCTACAGGATGGGTTTTGTTCTTGGTGGTGGTGGTGGGGTTACTCTATCTTTACAGAAAATGAGAAAAGGACAAGCCATAAGAGATTACATTTCTGAAACCCCTTTTCTGAACAAGTGCTGCAAGCAAGATTGTTTTCAGGTGCAAAATTTAAGAGAAACAGGAAGCAAGTACAAAAGGAGTGTGTGTTCGCTTTTCTACAACATAAATCAGGTCCCAAAGAGGGGAACAGATCTTATTGGTGGCTTGATGAAAAGAACACCTTTCAAGAAATGTTTGTCCTCAAAGCATGCAGACAGAGGTTGATCTAAAGGCAGGCAGAGAGAGATAGCAGACAAATGTGATTTTACAGAATATTCTAGCCCTGAATAGAGTAGCTCAAACAAAAAAGAATGCTAGTCATACCCATTTAAAGAGGGTCCTGTTTTTATTCTTTTGTTAACAGCTAGGTTTCCAAATGGAAGACATTTTCTAAGATTTCCTTGTAACAAGTTTTCTAGCCTCCTGAAATACCTGTAGCATGTCCTCAGAGAAAAAATGCCTAAATGGAATCAAAATGCAATCATCCAAAGTGTTAGACTTAAAGTTTGCATATTTGGATGAATGAGACAACTCTTGTGTTGTGTGAGTAAGTCCATCCTGTGAGGTAATTTATAATTACTGCACTGGGCCAGACGAAAAAAAGGGCAAACAAGAAGTTATGTACTCACCATAACGTTCGATGTATGTAGTCCATCTCGCCTCACATTCTTACCCGTGGGTTCGGAGCCGAACCTTGGCTCCGACTCGGCCATACGCTAGCTCAAAGTCTTTCAATTGGCTGGGCTAAGAAGGTATCTCATGCTGCACTGCTCCCTTTTCCCACATCTAGTTTGCTGCAAGCTCAATCACTCACTTCTCCACACACAACAACACATAGAGAAGGAAGAACATACCAACCATAAAGGAAACTGTAACCATACCTAACCCCTAGGTCCTCCAGGATGGGAGAAGGAGGGGGGGTAACTAAGAATGGGAAGTGAGATGGACTACATACATCGAATGTTATGGTGAGTACATAACTTCTTGATGTTATGTAGTCCAATCTCACCTACATTCTTACCCGTGGGACAGTGTCCCCAGCACCTGAATCCTGGGAGGCTCACTGGAAAATATTCCTGAGCACTGTGAAACCAAAGGAAGACCTGCCTCTGGACACCAAATCTAACTTGTAGTGAGTAACAAAGGTGTGAGGAGATGCCCATGTAGCTGCAGCACAAATATCATCCATAGACAACCTGGCCTGAAAGGCTGTAGATGTAGACACAGATCAGGTAGAATGAGCCTTCACTCGAAATGGTAAATCCCTGCCACCTGAAGCATAACTGAAGGAAATACAACTGAAGATCCATCTAGACAAGGTGACTTTGAAACAGGAGACCCAATCCTGTTTTCTGAAAATGAGACAAGCAACTGATCCGATTTTCTAAGATCTTTTGTTCTATGTAAATAGAATCATAATTGTCTGTGCACATCCAGCTGATGAAATCTAAATTCTGCCTTGTTCGAGAACTCTGGAAAGAATACAGGTAGTTCAATGGATTGGCTTAGATTACTAATGGAAACCACTTTTGGTAGAAAGGAAGGGTTTGGTCGGAGAGAAACCCTGTCTTTATGAAAAATCAAGTAAGGTGGTCTAACTGATAAGGCTTGAAGCTCTGAGACATGTCTGGCTGAAGTGATGGCTACCAAAAAGATTGTCTTCCAAGTCAAATATTTTAAATCACAAGTGGCTGCAGGCTCAAAGGGGGGCAAAGTGAGACATTGTAGAACAAAATTTAAGTCCCAAGGCATAACTGGGTCAAAAACTGGAGGATGAAGCAGCAACGTGCCCTTCAGGAATGCCTTAAAAGTCTATGTGCCATGAGACTAGGCTCATCAGCGACGTGAAAGGTGGAAATAGCTGCCAACTGGACCTTAATAGTTGCGGCCGCTGATCCCTTGTTGAAATGCATGGATTGGAACTCCTGGACTTTCGAAAATGGAGCTGTATAAGGATCAATTTGTCTTGCATGCGCCCATATGGAAAATCTCTTCCATTTGCTGGAATAGATTTTTCTGGTGGAAGGCTTATGGCAGGAAGACAGAATATGAACCACTTCCGGTGAAAAATGATGAAGCCTGACTAATGATGGAAGTGGAGGAGCCAGGCTGTCAACCGGAGGGTCTGAAGAGAGGGATGAAGCTGCCCTGACATATGAGCCAGCAGATCTGGTTGAGGGTCCAAAATCCAGGGGGCATCCACTAAGTAAGGATGGAGAAAGGGGAACCAAATTTGACGAGGCCAGTGTGGAGCAATCAGAATCATTTTTCTTCCCAAAGATTGCGCTTTTTGAATAACTTTTGTCAGCAGAGGAACAGGAGGGAAGGCATACAGCAGACCGAAGGGACAATCGTGAACTAGAGCGTCCCTGAGTGACTCCCCCTGAGGGGGGATAAGGGTGAAGCATTTGGTATTGAGGGGGCTGGCAAATGGGTCGCAGCAAGGCTGACCCCACCTGTGGAAAATCTGCTCCGCAACTTGTTTGTTCAGGGACCACTCGTGAGGCATCAGAATAGCTCTGCTCAACCTGTCTGCAATCACATTAGACTTCCCCAGAATGTGCGTTGCTACAAGAAAACATTGGGAAGCCACTGCCCACTGCCACACTCGCATGGCCTCTCTGCAAAGGGGTACGACTTGGTTCCTCCCTGTTTGTTTAGATACCATACCACCGACATATTGTCTGAGTGGATAGCAATTGTTCCGAGAGGAAGAAAGCTCTGAAGTGCTTGCAACGCTAGTAGCACTGCTCTCATCTCCAGGACATTGATATGCAGACGCATCTCGTGTTCCTGCCACATGCCTTGGACTGTCCTGCCTAGATAATGCCCCCCCACCTCATCTGGGAGGCATCTTTGGTCACTGTGGCAACCGGAGAGGACGGAACGAAGGGTTTTCTCGCATTGAGTTTGCTGATGTGAAGCCACCAATGAATATCCTGCTTGCACCTGTCTGTGATTATTATGGGATGAGAAAGCGGAAGATGTTGTAGCGACCACTGGGCGAAGAGTAGCCATTGAAGGAGCCTCATGTGTAGGCTCACCAGAGGAACCAGCATAATTGTAGCAGCCATCGTCCCCAACAATTTGAGGATCAATTTTGCCTTAACTCTTCTCAAAGGGAGCAATGCGTACACCTGCTGTTGTAAGCTTTGAATCCTTTCTAGTGGTAAAAACGCCCTCATGAGCACGGTGTCTAACTCGGCGCCTATAAAGGTGACATGCTGCGAGGGCAACAAGGCAGACTTTTCCCAATTTAGAGTGAAACCCAATTTTTGACTCAGTTTGATCGTGGCGTCTCTGGTTTGTAGGAGTAGATGCCTTGTGGTGGAAGAAAGGAGTCAGTCGTCCAGGTACGGAAACATTTGGAATCCCTGACGTCTCAAGTGAGCCGTCACCACTGCCATACATTTGGTGAATACCCTGGGGGCTGTGGTGAGACCAAAGGGCAGGGAGCGAAATTGAAAATGACTGTCTCCCAGCCGGAAGCGTAGATGACTTCTGGATGGCCTGTCCATCTTTACATGGTAGTAAGCATCCTTGAGGTCAATGGAGCACATCCACACTTCTTTTCCCAACATTGGGAGAATAGATTGCAACGTGACCATTCTGAACTTGGACTTCTTCACATGAGTGTTCAATCTGCTGAGATCCAAAATGAGTCTCAGGTCTCCTGTCCTTTTCGGCACCAAAAAGAATGTGGAGTAAGTCCCTAATCTGATCTGGTCTGAGGGACATGCTGGATGACTCCTTTTTCTAGCAGCTTTAAAAACCTCTGAAGCTGCGGAATCCCTTTGACTGGGTGGAACATCGGGGATTTTTTTGATCGGAGGGGGAGCTGAAGACAAGGGAATGCAATATCCTCCAGAAACTATTTTCAATACCCATTGGTCCTGAGTGATACCTTGCCAGGTCTCTGGGTATAGTGAAATGCGACCCCCGAATGGTTCCGAAAATGCACAGTCGGGCCTCCCAACAGGAGCGCTGGTAGGGAGAACCACGAAAGGAATCGCGGTCTCCCTGGTTACACGGGCCTCCTCTGTCCCTAGAGTGGCGTCTACCAGAATTACCACCCCCTCCCCTGCCTCTGGAAGGAGACTCACCTTGTGCGTCATGAAAAAACCTCTGCGATTTTTTTGAACCACATCTTCCCACCCCTCTGGGTCTTGGGAAAAGTCCTAGAGGGGAGGGAAAAACAGACTCCCACAGCAGATAGAGTTTTTCCCTCTTGCTCACACCTAGTGAGAGTGTCCTTCACCTTGGTTCCGAATAAGAAGGAACCATCAAACGGGGCGTTGGTGAACGTAGACTTGAAGACCTCTGCGAAATTACAGAGGTGCATCCAGGAGTGCCTCCTAAGAGCAACTCCTAAACTTGCTGCCCTAACCGCTCCTTCGGCTGCGTAAGAGATCAGCCTCATGGAGGAGTTAGCAATAGAGTTGAGGGTAGACATCTGAGCGTTGACCTTCTGAGCTACCGCATCAGAAAAGTTACCCTGCAGCGTATCTCTAAGCTCTTTCAGGAGATCTCTTTGGAGCAGTGTAAAATGTGATAAGTAATTCAGTGACCACAGAGTAAAGGCCGCTGAAGAAAACATAAGCTTCCCGTACTGGTCCATGGTCCTAGACTCCTTGTTAGGAGGATGGACAGTAGACGAAGTCTCAGCCAGTTCCTTCTTGGCGGCCACTGCCACCACCATGGCATCTACAGGAACTCCATTGGATAGAAACTCTTTGTCAGAGGGGGCGGACAAGAATTTGTTGGGTCTCCTGGGGACTGGTTCCACAGAGTCAGGGGTTTCCCACACCCTTCGACAAACCAGATCCAGAAGTTAGTCGAAGGGTGAAGATACCCAGGAGGCGAAGGACTGAGCCCCAAAGGCCTTCAGGAACACTGACTCCTCCTCGGAGGGAGCTTTGGAGGGCCAGTCACCCCTCTGATTCAAAATTTCTAGTATGTCAGAGAAAGAGACATCCTCAGAGGATGACTTGGGGGGACCCCACCGATTCCTCAAGGTCGGTGGCTGACGTGAGGGAATCATCTTGGGAGTTGATGTGCTTCCTCTTGCACGTTCTTTTTCTGGGTGGCTCCTCAGGCAAAAACACTGAGGGGCCCTCAGAAATATGGGGACCACTCATGGGGGTATCCTGAGGCCTTGGGTCTCCGCTGTCAAAAGATAGAGGGCGATCAGAGACCCGCACCGGAGCTGGAGGGGACAGAGTGTCAGTGCCGAATGATGCCGCTGAGGACCTGGCCAGCGTGCTCCACATGGCCTCGAAAGCTGGTCCCCCTGGCTCTGAAGATCGACCAGCTGTGGAAGACCTTGGAGCAGAAGGGACAAGGTACGAAGCCGAAGCAGGGGTCAGGCACCCCCACGCCGAAGCACCGAGAGGGATGCTAGGAGCCGAAAAGTGTCCAGAAGCCTCCCCCTCAGGTCCGACTGAGGAACCATGAGTCCTGGACCCTGTGGACAGAGCTGACAGGGTCGGAGCTGAAGCCAGAGCCGATAAGCCAGGATGGGCCATGTCAGCCGACCTAGGGACATCAGACGGCGCTGACCACTCCGGCTCCGAAAGCTGAGATTCGATCGGAGGAGGAAGTATCGATGCTGGTTGGGTGACAGGCTCCGGAGCCGACTGGGCTGGAGCCGAAAACAATTTTGCCTGTACCGGTGATTGGAGCAGTCTATGTACCACTCTATCTACATCCACATCTGAAAGAATCCTGGAGGACCTAGAAGATAAGGAAGAAGATCTAGACCTCCTCTCCGAAGGAGACCTGCGAGGGGGAGAAACCAGCCTAAAATTTGGAGACTGGCTCAGAACTAGTACCTCCGCAATCGGCTCCGAGGGACTTGGAGCAGAAGCAGATTTCGTCAATACACTAACTTTCTGCGGCTCCAAAGACAGTGGAGCTTAGGATGCCACAGTAGATTTTGCTACTTTCTCCGGAGGCTCCGAGGATACAGATGGAGCTGGAGAACACTTTTTAGCCTTGGAAGTTTTACTCTTAGAGGGACAGGAATTGAAGCTAGACACCCTTCCCAAATCCTCCTCAAAGGAGGGTTTCAAAAGTCCTTTCAAAATTAGTTTGTTCTTCCTCTCCTGAAAAACACGCGGGCTAAATGCATGGCAAAATGTGCAAAATTCCATGAGTTGAATAGCCCCCAGACAATAAACACAAACAGAGTGCCCATCAGTGATTGACATCTTATAACCACATTTAATACATTTCTTAAAGCCCGAGGGCTTATGCTCTTTCGTATCCTTAGACATAATGTAGAAAAAACCACCAACCGTTAATAAGGATCAACCATTAATATAGAAGCCACAAGTACGGGAACTAAGAAAAAAACAACAGACAATCACAAAAGACCTCTAACTTAAGCGGTCTCATCAGGAACACAGGGAAAGGACTAGGTCCTCTAACTTAAACAGCCCTAGCCCGAGGGATAGGTACCTACTAACAAGCAACACAGAAGAAGGGGCAGACTAGGTCCTCTAACTGAAATGCGCCTAGCCCGTAGGGGAAACAGTTAGCGGGACACCACAAAAGACAATACTATGAGAAAAAAGGTACACCAGATTATCAAACTAGTTAATACACACACACACACACACACACACACACAACACACAGCTATGAAAATAGCTTTTTTTTTGAAGCAAGAATATCTCAATAAAGACAAAATTTATACTTAGCCACAGCCAAGAGCAAGACCACGTCTGAGCTATATGAGTGGCAAACAAGATCTGGGAAAAGGGTGCAGTGCAGCATGGGATACCTTCTTAGCCCAGCCAATTGAAAGACTTTGGGCCAGAGTACGGCTGAGTCGGATCTGAGGTTTGGCTCCAAACCCACGGATAAGAATGTAGGCGAGATTGGACTACATAACATCCAGTGTTATCTTTGGCCAAAAGTGGGTCATCAGCAAGACTTTCGGTTTACCCTTGATTTTAAGCAGAACTTTGGGAATGAGAAGAAGGGGGAGGCAAAAAAGAATTTACCCTTTTGTGAGAATGACATAGTGTAGCAGAACAGTCTCAACTGTCAGTTCACAGTAGAGGCAAAGACATCTATTTAAAAAGTCCCCCCCAATGATGGACATTCTGCATGCAGATCTCTCTGTTCAGCATCTATTTGTGATGGTCTGCTTTGGATATGCTCAAGTAGTCTGAGGAAATGCATATTGCTTTCAGTGAGAGACTGTGCTGAAGGGCTATACACCAGGCAGACATGGCAAGTCAACAGAGGAGATGGGAGAAACAAGATCCTGTTTATGTACTACATCACAAGGCAGTTATCTATTGGCACTCAGAGAGGGCCTGCATTCCAAAGAGGACATAGGGTTTGAAGAGCTAAGATCATGGATGTCATTTTGTTTGCATTTATGTAATCTTTCCTGCCCTGCTTTGACTAACTCCCTGGGCTTTTATGTTTATAGAACATGCTCCCATGCCAGCTCTGAGAATTTGTAAAAGGTTCTTACCAAGGAAAGAGAACTAGAAAGGACATTCCTGGACAGAATGATATCTGGCTGATCCACCACAAAAATTCCTTCATGATGAACAGCAACAAAGGAAACTGTAAGTACAGGGGGTGGCCAAAATAGAACCGAGGTAACAGTGAATCTTTCTCATGAGAAGGAATGATACACTCATGGCAAAGTATACTGAACGCCACAACAATGTAGCAATACTGTTACACTGGGGATTGTGCAAACACTACAATATGAACCACAAAGCATAGCAGAAAATGATGGAAGTTTATATAAACACAGGATCACCCATTACCAACAGTTCAAAAAAAGACGAGAGAATAACATATATAGTAGTCCATGACAAAAAGACAGATGTAGCATTGGTCACTGAAATTGCTACACCAAATAATTATAGTGTCTTGCATACAGAGAAAAGATAAAGTCATAAAATACCAGGATTTGCATGCAGAAATGACAGCAATGTGGAAGAAAAATACCTAGACAGTTCCAACAGTAGCAGGAGTAAAAGATTTGATAAAAATAATTTACAGTTGTGTTTACACATGCCACCAATACATGTAACCCAATATGAATAAGAGTAGGAATCAATTCTGGGCACACTGTGGGTGCTAAGAAGAGCTCTTTAGGCTAACATGAAAGACTGAAACAATACCAATTTCATGAACTCTAGTCATATCCTAACTTAGGAATGGGTTACATTCGAGTCGTGGTACTGGAAACGCAAAAGACTTGAAGATATTAAACCATTAGTCTGGCAATAGGTATCATTAGTAGAATGGAAGCCATGCATCCTAGGGCTCCCAAAATCTCTCTTGGTGAAGTCAAGAATAGGAGAAGGAGAGAATGAATGCAAGTATTTAAGAGTTACATCTTCTCTTAGGGGAGAAAAGCTGTCACTGAAACAGTGTGGAGTTGGCAGCCAAGAAATATGAGCTCCTGGGTTGAAGCAAGATGGAGTTTTTTTTTTTTTTTTAAGTTTATGTTGAAACCAAGTCAGTGAAAAAGGTCTATAGTGAATCTAAGGTCTGCAAGATATTTGTCTCATGATGAAGCCTGGTCATCTAGACAGGAGTAAATATGTATCCTCTGAAGCCTTCAAAATGGAATGACATGAGTAAGGCAATTTGTCAATACCCTTGAGGCAGAAGCTAGACCACAGAACAAAGCAAAAATCGAAAATGAAATTGTAAGGCACAGTGGATTCGAGATGGTGGTCAGATGATAAGCACACGCTCTTCATTGCTCCTGACAAAAATCTAGCTTTTCAACCGCAATAAGCTAACATCGTTAACTAACTAACGCCAAAACATAATCTAGGTTCGTTCTAAATGCAGGAGCTTTGATTTATATAATTTATAGCCTAAATTAAGTTACATTAAGCAAAGAAAATCCATTAAATTAATTCAGGAATGCTCCAAGAATTATTGCCATGTGTACCCAGGCTCGT
The DNA here is from genome assembly GCF_019279795.1 of Protopterus annectens. Lineage (NCBI taxonomy): Eukaryota > Metazoa > Chordata > Ceratodontiformes > Protopteridae > Protopterus > Protopterus annectens. Next base: position 951,703,470 of record NC_056732.1, read on the forward strand.
GCATCTCTGGATAAAAAGAAAAGAACCGCAATGGGAAAAAGGAAACCACTTTTAATTAAAAAAATATGTCCACGGAATTAGAGCAGATGGAAGCACAAGTCACTAAAGCCAAGCTGTCACAAATTGCATCCCTGGAGAAAGACAAAGAACATCAAAACTGCAGCAACAAGAATTTAAGAATTACCGAAGTCCAGCATCAAACCAAAAACTGACTAACTGTATGGCATAGAAGACCTGAAATCAGCACTATAGCCCCTAGAAGTTGAAATATAACATTTCTCTATAAAATTATCAGATTTTGCCTATACCTTTGACCAAATAATACACCAACTTGAACAAACTAACGCCAAAACAATCAATTAGGAAATAAAAAAATTACAGAACCTCAAAAAGAATTAAAAATGAAAGAAACCAACATTAGCGAGATCTAGCAAAATCTAACAGACCTGGAAGCTAGAAGCAGAAGGAATAGCATCTTTATAAGGGGCATTCCTGAATGCTATGAACAAGCTCAACTCCACAACGTAATAAAAGACTTCTTTGACTCACTACTAGATAATGAAGTAATGTCCCATGAAATAACTATCGAGAGAGCTCATCGAGCGCTGCATACTTCTAACTTGCTGACAGCCTAAGGCAGGTCTATGCCAAAATACTGAATTTTCAACATATGCACAAAATACTTACAGTAGCAAAAATAAAAAAATCCATCAAATGGAAAGATCACAAAAAATCCTTCGCACAAGACCTTCCATTGCAAATAAAGCAAAGGAGACAACTACTTTCGTCTTACTGTGCATTCCTAATAAATAAAGTGAAATTTCAAATGAGATATCGAGCTACTTTAATTGTCCAGTACAAAGATCACAAATACAAGGGCAAGCTCACAAGGGGAAGCCAACTCTTCATGTTTGAAAGCCTTTAATGAAGCTCCGCAGCCCTGAAAAGAAGGAGAGGGAAAAACCAGCAATAATCCTCTTAGCTCTCTTCCTCCTCCCATCCTCTCTTAATTACATAAGTCAAGAGATCACAAATCCAAGAACACTTATTTGAGCGCTTAAAAACTCAAAAAAAAAGTTATATACTCACCATAACGTTTCAACTGAGTAGCTGTTATTCATTTGTCTTCAACCTTTGGTTTCCCAGATTTGTACTGGATCCGACTCGGCTGCATAACCAGCATCTGATCCAAGCTCAAAGCTTCATCCCTTACCCATAATGCTCCTGTCTCCTTCCCTTCAGATCGAGTTTGCTGCCCAATCCAGTAGTATTACCTGACCCAACAGAGACTTGTCCATACAGAAGCCAGCAACAAGGATAAGAGGCACCCTACGGTGCCCACCTCCATAATACGTAGGAGGCACCAACAGTTCACACAAGGCCGGGGGAAGGCGGGAGGGATGGTTGAAGACAAATGAAGAACAACTACTCAGGTGGAACGTTATGGTGAGTACATAACTTCTTTATCTGAAGTAGTTGTCTTCATTTGGTATTCAACATGTGGGACAGAGTCCCCAGCTACCAGACACCTGGGAGACCCTCATGGAGGGATATTCCACAGCACGGCAGAGCCAAAGGATGCCCTTTTCTAGGATAATATGTCCAATTTATAACGTGAGATGAAGGTATAGGATGAGGACCAAGTGGCCGCAGAAAAAATATCACCTAATGACACTCTGAACCAGAAAGCTGCTGACATGGCCATAGACCTGGTGAAATTCACTTTCACCTGACTTGGCGGTGAAATCCCCCTGGCTGAATATGCTTGAATGATACAGTGAGAAATCCAACAGGCAATGATAACTTTAGAGATCGGTTTCCCTAAAAGGGTTTGGAGTAAGAAATGAAAAGTTGGTCAGATTTATAAAAGGTTTTTGCCCTGTGCAAGTAGAAATGTAACTGTCTGTGCACGTCTAGTAAATGCAATTTGTATTCTCCCTTGATTTGAAACTTTGGAAAGAAGACCGGGAGGTTGATTACCTGATTAATGTTGGCCTCAGAAGCTACTTTAGGTAGAAAGGATGGACTGGTATGCAAAGACACCCTGGTCTTATGAAAAATCATACAAGGTGCTTTGATCGCTAGAGCTTGAAGTTCCGAAACTCTCCTGGCAGAAGTAATGGCAACCAGAAAGGCAGTCTTCCAGGACAGAAAATGCATATCCACTGAAGCCGCAGGTTCAAAGGGAGGCGAGACTAAGGCTTGAAGTACTATGGTAAGATCCCACAGTGGTGTACGGTCCTTTACTTGGAGTCGAAGAAGAAAGGTAACTTTGAGGAAGGCCTTACAAAGCTTTGAAGATGCTAAAGAAGATATATTATTCCCCGCATGATAATTACAAATTGCTACAAGTTGAACTTTGACTGTAGAAAAACTGGCACCTTGTTGAAAAATTCCAGATAAAACTTCCAACACTGCAGAAACTGGAGCCATGAAAGAATCTAATACACGCTGAGAGGCTCAGATAGAAAAACATTTCCATTTGCTAGACTACACTTTTCTGGTGGAAGACTTATGAGCCACCACTAGAATTCTTTTGACAGGATTGGAGTCCTGACTATCATGGGAACTGGAGCAGCCAAGCGGTGAGCTTTACACTGTCCAGGTCAGGATGGGGAACCCCTGAGTGATGAGAAATGAGATCTGGAACTGGATCCAACGTCCGGGGGGGGGGCACCAGATGAGACCTCAGCGAGGGAAACCAGACTTGGCAAGCCCAGAATGGGGCAATGAGAATAACTAAGCTCCCCAGCCTCCGAGTTTTCTGAAGAAATTTTGATATTAAGGGAAGAGGAAGATAATGAGATACAGAAGACTGGCAGGCCAAGCATGAATCAGAGCATCTCTGGGGGATTCCCCCTGAGGGGAATCAGAGCGAAGAACTCACTCCATTTTGTATTGAAAAGAGAGACGAATAGATTGTAGCAAGGCTGGTCTCACTTGTGGAAGATGTGTTCCGCTACTGAAGGATTCAGAGACCACTCGTGAGGCATCAGAATAAATCTGCTGAGTCTGTGCGCTAGCATGTTGGACCTCCCCGGAATGTGCATTGCCACCAGAAAATAGCCAGTGGAGATCACCCATTCCCATACTCTCATGGCCTCGTGACATATGGGATATGATCTGGTTCCCCCCCTGTTCGTTGATGTACCAGACCACCAACATATTGTCCCATCTGGATAGCAATTGTTCCTGAAGGAAGATGGGCATGGAGAGCCAGCAACACTAGAAGTACCACCCTCATCTCCAGGACGTTGATATGCAGAATGGTCTTGTAGGGGGACCAAGTGCCTTGAACTGTCCTTCCCGAGCAGTGCCCTCCCCACCCCAGCTGGGAGGCGTCCGTAGTCACCGTGGCCACGGGAAATGGTGGGAGAAAGGGGCATCTCTGATCCAGGTCCGGGGAAAGAACCCATCACCAAAGAGAGTCCCTGCACACTTGAGAGATTCGGACAGGGTGAGTCAAAGTACTGAAAGTATCCACTGAAGGATCTGCATGTGAAGACCTGCCAAGGGCAAGAAATTGATTGTGGCCACCATGAACCTCAATGCCCTTAATACTATTTACGCTGTCGGAGACTGAGTTTGAAGAATGCAAAGCACATGTAGCTGCAGACTGGGCATTCTGTCTGCAGTAAGAAACACTCTGGTTTGAATTGTGTCTAATCGTGCCCCAACACAGTCTAATGGTTGGACAGGGGTCAGAGATGACTTATTGACATTGATGGTAATGCCTAAACTCTGGGCTAGAAGAAGAAAGGAATACCTCGCTTGACAAAGTTGATGCCTGGAAGGTGAGCGAGGAGTCAATTATCCAGGTAGGAAAATACCTGAATGCCCTGGAGTCTCGGGTCAGCCACTACTACTGACATCACTTTGGTAAACACCCGGGGGGCTGTGGCAAGACCAAAAGGGAGCTCTCTGAATGGATAATGATTGGCTCCTAGCCAGAAGGGGAGAAACCTCTGAGAGCATCTGTCCATCTTGATATGATAGTACACATCCTGGAGGTTGACTGAGCACATCCAATCATTCTCCTGCAGGAAGGGAAGGATAGATTGCAGGGTGACCATCCACAATTTCACCTTGGCCACAGACAGATTCAAGGTGGATAAATCCAAAATAGGTCTTAAGTCCCCCATTTTCTTTGGTACCAAAAAGAACCTGGAACAAACACCTGATCCAGAGTGGTCTAGGGGGATGGGTTGGATGACTCGCTTTCTTAGCAGCATTGCTATTTCCAGTGCTGCATCTTCCCTGTGCACAGGTGGAACATCTGGGAGGTGTTTGGGCGGTGGAGGTGGCTCGAGGAAGGGGATTGATTAGCCTCTGGATATAATTCACAACACCCAACTATCTTTTGTTATGGACTCCCACTCCGTTAGGTGCAATGAAAGATGGCCACCAACTGCCTCCAGAGATGAGCAATTGAGCAACCCTTCAGGGTTGTTGAGTGAGTCTGTCCAAGAAGGGTTCTCAAGACCTGTAATTTCTCAGACCCCCTCTGCCTCTAGGGCGACGTCTATCAAATTCCCCCCTGTCCCTAGGGGAAGGTGAGTCCTGAGTGTTTCGGGGAAAATTCTGAGATTTCCAAAACTACATCCTCTTGGTCCCTCCCTGATTCGTAGAGAAGGATCAATGAGAGGACGAGAAGCGGATCCCGATGGCAGAAAGTCTTCCACTCCTTCTCACTCTGAACTAAAGTCTCACGTACCAACTTCCCCAAAGAGGGAAGAACCGTCATACTGGGCATTGGTAAAGGACATCTTGAAAGGTTCCGAGAACTGACCGAGCCGCAGCCAGGTGTGGCACCTGAAGGCAACACCTGTACCAGCTGCCCTAGCGGCTCCTTCGGTTGCATGGGAGAGGAGGAGCATAGAGGTGTTCGCAACTGATTTTAGAGTGGCCATACGAGCGGAGAAAGTCTTCTTGTCCTCCCCGGACATGGTCCCGGGGTCGACTCAGCGATCTCCTTAACTAGGTCTTGCTGCAACCTGAACAGAGAAAGTCGCTGAAGTGTACACCCACTTCCCGAAATGGTCCAGTGCCCTTGACTCTCAGCCAGGAGGGTGGACCATAGAGCTCTCCTGAGCGAGCTCCTTCCTAGTGGCAGCTACGACCTCTATGGTATCAACAGGGAATCCCTTATTCCAATATAATCTATCTGAGGGGGGCTCAAGACCTGATCCAGACATTTGGAAATGGGCTCCACCATGTCCAGTTCCTTCCACACCCAAGATGTAATGAGATCTGTGGGAGGGGACACCCAGGAAGTAGAGGGTCCTGCGCCAAATGCCTCAAGGAACACCAATTCGTCCAAGGTAGGTTTTCGGGCAGACCACCCCCCCTCACTGGTGAAGAATTTGAAGTCTCCCTCGAGAGGTGACTGGGGGGGGCCTTCCCGTTCCTCCAAATTGGTGTCTTCGGCGAGAGACTCTGGTGGGGAGTCTAAGTGCCTCCTTTTGCACGTATGTTTGCGAGGGATCTCCTCACTGGGGATCTCTGAGGAGGACTCGCCAATGTCTTGCTGTTCCCAAGTGGAAGTTTCCTGAGGCAAAGTGGCGGCAGGCTGTCCCTGAGATGGCAGAATGGTCAAAACCGCACCAGAAACAGAGGCCGTTGGGGCGGAGTCCAAAGACGAGATGGTCAAGGGTCTCGAAGAAATCAAAAGAACCCTCTCCACCACATCGAAAGCCAAAGGGGAATGAACATCCTGAGAAAGGACAATAGGAGCTGTCACCCTCTGACCTGATGGGGGAGTCAGACCCAAACCTCCAGGAGCCGAGATACCAAGGGGAAGGCTGCACTCTGACACACTCGGAGCAGACACCAACCCCTCGGATCCGACGCTGAGGCTATGGCTCCGAAAGCTTGTCAGATCTGAGCCAGTCAGATCCGACCTGCTCAAGTTCATAGCCAGCATCGAGATACAAGGTACTGTTGGAGCCGGCCCCTTGACACCGAGAGTCCTCAGATATTAGTGCTCCAAAACTGAAGGTCGGATCAGAGAAGGAGTAATCAAGGTGAAAAAGGGCTGTGGGCTCCCCACTCCGGAGGCAGGCAAGGCTCCCATCTGTATCTGGGTGCGGATGAATTTCCACATCATCCTATCCATCTCCGCTTCACTAAGGCTCTGGGTGGAGTGGGAGAAAGAGGCGACTGACATCGGCCTGGAGGGGAGATGAGGAGAAGCCTGAGCTGGCGACCAGATCCAGGGCTCCTCCAGCTCTGGAGAAAACAGAGGGGAATGGAGTCAGGGAGACTCCGGTCTCGGAGTTGACCTAACCTTAGGTGGTGGGAAGGCCAAAGGGATAGCTTCTTTGGCCTATCCCTTTTTGAAGTTTTGTCTCCATCACCAGGCCTCTTGGCATGAGTTTGAGTCCCAGAGGCCGGGTAGGAGGCAGGGGCAGAAGCTGGCAGCACAGGGACTTGAGTCCCTGAAGAGGGAAGAAGGCCCTTAAGGATGAGTTTGCCCCTCCTGTCCTTAAGTGCCTGGGGATTAAACCCAGCACAGATGGAACAGGAGGTTTGGAGATGGGCTCCCCCAAGACACACTATACACAGAGTGTGGCCATCGGCTGGGGAGATCTTATGGCCACACTCTGTACATTTTCTGAAACCAAGTTTGGGAGTGTTAGACATGTCCCAACCGCTGGCCCAGCACACTCACAATCACACAAACTACACACGCAAGGGGAAAGAAAGAGAGTTGATTTTTTTTTTTTTTTTTTTTAACTGATGGAAACGTGGAGGAGTGGTAGAAGGTAGAGAGAAAAATAAAAGGAAAGATTTACACCAAAACAGCACTTATCACAAATTTCTATCGCAGAGAGCTTGGATCTCGATACGGACATGTAGCAAGGCAAATGAGATCTAAAGGGAGGAAAGAGACAGGAGCATTACGGGTAAGAGGAGGCGCTTTGAGCTTAGATCAAATGCTGGATAGGAGGCAGAGTCAGATCCAATACGGATCCAGGAAGCCACAGGTTGAAGACTAAATGAAGACAACTACTTCAGATCCAAAATTATTTATGTAAATAACTCCTCCATGGCGATATTCTGATAACTGGATGTCATCTGAAGTAAAAAACTTGATGAATGGGCCAACCAAATCTTAACTGCTGTTGCCGATAAGGCACACAGAATAACTGCACTTTCTCCAACTTCCTGCACATACGATCCATACACAAAAACCTTAATGAAGCCTTGCTGAATATCTCCACATGAACTATCACACTGGGTTATACTGAAGAAAAAATTCCACCACACTATTTCATGTTTTGCGGCTCACTCCCAGCAGTGCTACGCAAGTGACCAACGCAAAGAGGAATGCATTATGAAAAAAGTTAACTAATTCAATCTTTCATTCACCTTGGAGTAAAAATCTTATTACAATATACTTGCAGAAACCTATATCATTTGCATGTTTTAGACATGCATTTCTGTGCAGAGGAAATCAGAACTAAAAATTGTGAAGAACCAGAAAGGAGTTGTATTTTGGCATCTCAGGCAACCAAAACAAGACTGGGGACAGGAGGGCCCAAAAACTTTTGTTTGAGCTTTGAGAGGGTTTTGAAAGGTCTGCTGTCTGTCTGAGGTAGCACAGCATGCGTACACTGAGAACGTTCATAGTTTCATAGGTAGGTACTAGGCTATTGGCCCTAGGGCCTATATAAGCCTAGCCAAAGGTACCCTGGCTTTCGCCACCCAAGAAAATTATTTTCCTGTGCCACTGTCGAGCAGAGCCACAGAAGTGATCCCCGGGGTGAATTTCCTATCTCCGATCCAATCATCAAGATTTTTCTTGAACAGTGCTAATGAGGAGCTTTGTTTGATATAGATAGGTAGTTTGTTCCAAAGTATGGGAAGTCTCTGGGACAGGAATCTCTCCCTCCAGCATGTTCTGTTTATTGTGGTGACGAGGTTTAGGTCCCTAGAGCATGTAGCTCATAGGGATTGGGATTTCTTTATGTGGAGCATGTCTAAAAGCTCTGGGTTTGACATAGCTTTGTGTATTAGGCAGAGATCGCCTCTGAGTAGACGATATGCAACGGAGTAAAGCTGCAGTTTTTTTTAGACGGTCTGCATAGGGCATCTCTTTGAGGCTGGTAATCCTCTTTGTGAGGTATTTCTGTGGCCTTTCCAGTTGTTGTAGATGTCTTGTGAGGTACATACCAAAAGGGGCATTGTACTCTATAATGGGTCTAATGAGTGACGAGTAGAGGGGAACAATGACCTCTTTTTTCCTGGATGAGAAACTTTTTGTGATGAGGTGTGCCACATAGAAGGATTTCCTGACTACTGTGGCGATGTGATTATCAAAGGAGAAACTACTGTCCGCCTGTGTCTCAAGGTCTCTTATCACACTTTCGGTGTTAAGTAGACTACCACCTATGTGGTAGTTCATGGGTACAGAGTTTTTACCAAAAGGAATGACAATGCACTTTTTGGCATTGAGCTTGAGGCCATGGCTTTGACGCTTTGACACCAGGCATCTGTCTCAGCAAGGCCCTTTTGTAGGATGTCCACATCTTTTGGAGTTTTGATTATGGCTCCTAGTCTGCAGTCATCTGCGAACTTCGTTAGCCAAAGACCTTCTGTGTTGGCCTGTACTTCAGAGAAGTAGATACCAAACAGGAGAGGACCCAGGACTGAACCCTGTGGCACTCCACTTGTCACTGGTCTGAAGCTGGATTTGGAGTCTACTACTTTCACAGTGTGGGTTCTGTCAGTGAGCCAGTTGGCAACCCATCTTGTGACATAGGGATTTATACCTAGTTTAGTGAGTTTATCTATAATTCCAGAGTGGGGGATGGTGTCAAAAGCCTTGGCGAGATCTAGATAGGCTGTGTGAACCACCTTACCCTCATCTACGGCTTTGGTGACTCCTTCAAAGAAGTCTATCAGGTTTAGGAGACATGATCTGCCTTTTACAAACCTGAACTGGGTGGGGTCCTGAGTTTGGAGATTACCAATGTCATTGTTTATAAGTTCCATGATGATACGCTCCATAGCCTTGCAGACCAGGCTTGTTAGGCTAATGGGGCGGTAGTTTCCGGGGTCTGTGGTGACTCCCCCTTTGTGGAGTGGGATAACTGTCACTGTGTGCCATTCAGTGGGCACATAGCCTGAGGTGAGGCTATGATTGAACATGGTACTTAGGTGGGGGTGCCAGTTCATTCTGTAGTTCATGTAGAACACAGCCTGGGATGTCGTCAGGTCCCATGGATGCTGTGTTCTTGGCTTTGGATAGTGTGTTTTTTACCTGTGCAGCCGTGATTACAGGAACTTTGCATTCTTCTGGTATAGGGATGGGCCCTTTAGGGGATGACAGAGGGGTAAAGTTAGCACTGAACCTATCAGCCAGGATGTTGGCAATATCCGTTGGTTCTGTATATTTAGTGCCATTGTGCTGTAACTCAGAGCAGATCTGAGTGTTGTCATTGAGATTCTTGACATAGCTATAGAATGCTTTGTGGTTGTCTTTAGAGTCAGTGGCGATTTTGTTTTCATAACTAGCTTTGGAGGATTTTATGAGGGATCTCAGCTTCTTACTGAAGCTGACCAGGGAGTTTCTCCAATCATGGGATTTTACTCTTTTTTGCAACAGTTTCTTTCTTCTGTTGTAGAGTTTGTCTATGGCAGGGGGACCACCAGATTGGCTTCCTTTTTTTGGAGGATAGCATCTTGGTTCTGTTAGGGATTGCACGATCCATGCACTCATGTAAGTGCTTATAAAGTGCATTTGTGTAGGATTCAGCAGTCATACCTCTATTGTCCATCAGCATGGGTGTCATGAAGTTTGCCACTTCTGACTTAAGAAGCATGAAGTTGGCTTTGGAGAAATTTTTTACTGTGGTTTCCCTAATGGGGGGTGGGGAAGGGATGTGGATGTCTAGGGTGATTAGCTTATGGTCGGATCTGACCAACGAGGAATTGACCTCTGGTGTGGAGCACCGGTTGCCCATGTTGGTCTAGGATATTGCTGCCCCTGGTGGGGGTGTGGATAAGTTGATCCATGGCATTGGAATTTATGAATTCCAGAAAACGTTGAGCACAAGAGTTGGTACATGAGTAGTTTTCCCAGTTAATGGTAGGGTAGTTGAAATCGCCCATTATTAGGGTGTTAGGTTGTACCCTAATATTTTCCAGTGTATTAAGAAATGAGGAGTGGGAATCCTGGGGCATGGTGGGGGATCTGTAGCAATCTACAATTTGGATTGTGGTCTTGCCCAGAGTTAGCTGCACTTGGATAATCTCGGATGCATTATGCTGAGCAACTAGCCTGGAGATGTGGATATCCTTAATGAATATGGACACGCCTCCTCCTTTAGTGTTTTGGTCCAGGTTAGGTGGCCGAAAGGTGTGGTATGAATTATAGCCTGGTAATGCAGGGGTACTCTCTGGAGCCTTGAACCAGGTCTCTGTCACTGCACAGATGTCGATGTTCTCCATTTTAAGGAGTGCCTCGAGAGAGTGCATTTTGAGGTTTAGACTTCTAGCATTGAGTAGCAATACCCTCAGATTCTTCTTGCCTGTACCTGTTAGGGTGGTGAATTTGTCATTTGAACCTTGCCTAAAAAAGGCACTATAGGGGTGGCTAGAGCCTTAGCCAGTATCCAGAATCCCAGGGGCAACAGGTGCAGGCCATCTCTGGCAAAGCATCATGGCCTGTCAATCATGTCATCCCAGGCAGACAGTTACTGGATCCCCTTAGAATGACACCAGAAGCTTAGCCAATTGTTGAAGTCAATCATTTTGTCCTTGTACTGCGGTATCATTCTGGGTGATGGCAGGATGCTACTCAGGGCTAGAGTCATACCTGCCTGGGCTACAAGAACGAACAGCTCCTCCATGTCCTTTTTCATGTAGTCCAAGGAGATACGTCTCAGGTCATTCACACCAACATGGACAATAACAGAGTCATATTTGTACTTGTTGTAGAGTGACCTGAGTGCATGCGTTATGTGGCGGATCCTGGCACCCGACAGGCAGCTGACAGTAACTTTCTCCTTGTTTAGCCTGGTGAGTGGAACATCAGTGTGCCTGACTATAGAGTCACTTATGACTAGAGTGTTGGGTACATTGTTATGCCTTATGGGCTGAGTTTGTGGGCTATGGTGTCATTTGGGTTGTGTTGGGGGGTGGAGGTTGCTTGTGTTTCTGCTTTGGAGGTCCCTGTTGCTTGGGCAGGTTTTTACCAAGAGCCTCCGTGAATGTAGGTGTGTGTTTTGTGTTTCTATGTGTGTGTTTTGGTGGTGTAGGTTTTGAGGGACTATATGCTGAGTGTGGTGTGGTGCAAGTGTTTACCTTCTCCTCTTGACTGTCTAGTCCAGTTTTGGGTGAAGAGAGCTTTGCTTCCAGTATGGCTAGATAAGTGCATCTCTCACAGGTTGTAGTGTTGGGTGGTAGGAGGAGAGGGTTGTCTGTGTACATGAGGCAATTACTGCATTGCCCCAAGATGCCCAGATTCATCAGGTAGACAGGAGAAAACACCGGGGGCTGACCCTAAGACATGCCTGGATAGGTGCTTATTTGTTAAGTACTAGAAACTGTTTTCCTCTAGACAGTGAGGAAAGTTGAGTGCTGTAGTAATTTGTAGCTTATTTAGTGCTTAATGTATGCCAAAAATGCAGCACAAATCCATCGACTGCACAATAACGATACAGGATCCCTGGAAAGCTAATAATGCCTACTTAAGTGCTGTGTAAAATCTAGTCCAAAGACATCTTATTCTAACAAGTCGTTGTACCCCTCATGTTTTAAAATCAGCCTAAATTGAAATATGAGGTATGCAACTGCTTCATTGCAATGTAAGACAGACAAAAAGTATTTACTATAAAACTAATTACTAAAATACTGTGGTATAACATATTAATTACATAAAAAGAGACATGAAGCAGGAAGGAAAAAGATAATCTGGCATTCTCAGTGGCAATGCATCTTGGAGATAAAAACCAAAAGTAAAAGGGAAGGGGAGAGGGGAATTAGTACAAAACAAAAAAGAAATAGAGGGAAAAGAAAAGGAGGAAGTCTTTACTATAAAGACAATACCGTAATGGCATAAAGCCTCACCTATCTCTAATGTGCCAAGCAAGCAGAATGGTGTGACCAGAAAAAGAGAGTTCCACATGTAGTGACCATTCCAACTCATGCATTTTGTAGGTTTACCTCAAATTGGAACCTCTTTCTCTATAATGACAGCAAAATTACAACAAATAGTTGGATGTGGTATCTACAATAGTAGCAAGAATCTATCAAATAGAAAATACTTTATTGAGTGCTTTATGTATACATTTATGTAATTAAAAAGTCATGAATATTCCACATCTACTACATCCCAGTTACATTCTAATATTATTTTGAGCTAGATATTCTAGAAGTCAGTTAAGATAAAAAATACATCTAAATACCAGATTTAAACGTGAAATCTAGTTGTTTATGAATTGTGACAAATGTCTATAGTTAATGCACCTTACCAAGAAGTTTGGACAAACAGCTCTTATTTACTTTACCTTATATAACATTTACATAAAAGCTTTAATGGCTGTTAGTATGGAAAATGTTGCATCATTGTTGTACGCAAAACACACTGGCAAAACGACTTATTCAGGAGTAAGGATAGTGAGTGCTGTGATACACAGGACTGCTTAATCTTGTGATGCTGAAAGTGTTGTATAATACTTAGTTAGTATTGTTATATTTTTGAATTGTAATTTTTGATAACTATCTGAAAGAGTTCATTGTTGCGCTCTTTCATTTTTGGGGGTTAGCTGGATAGGCACCAGGAAAGCAATGGAAGAAATGCGTGTCACCAAGAATATAGACCATCTTCTATCTATAAACAAAAATTTCTGTCAATTAAATAAGAAGGGATATACAAACAAAGAATAATAGAAATGTTTAAAAGGAGATGATAGAGGTTGAATCATGGAATGTTAATGGCCTTCAGGACAAGAAAATGAAAAATTTGCTAATGCACTTAACCTTTCAATCAAATGCAAATATTACCTTTTTACAAGAAACACATATGTATAGTGATCAATAGGAGAAGGACAAAAACAAACCATGGATAAACCAAATTATTGCAGCAGGTAACAATACTAATTCAAAAGAAATGCAATAATTATCAAAAAATCTTTTAAAGGGGACAATATTAAATATAAAGTACATTAGGGGCGATGGGGTTATTTCACATGCTCAGTCCCCTCATATGACACGTCGTTTTGCTTTTTAAATGCTTATGGCCCATGCATTAACCAGCAAGACTCCATTTATGAAATTTACAATATACTTAAAAAGTTCCAGGAACATAATTTTATATTGGGAGGTGATCAGAGTGTACTAGTCAACCCTACTGCAAGCATCCCAGGTCTCAACAGCTATAGAAGATCTAATATACGACTAAGTTAGTTGACCCTTACATTCAAAATCAAGATGATAAATTAATAAGTAAGTACACTTATTATTCACCATGTCACAAATCCTGGTCAAGGATAGACTTATTTTTAATATCTGAACGTCTAATAAGATCAGGACTATCATACAAAACAGAACCCACATCTCTTTCGGATTGCTCAAAAATTTCTGTCGAACCAAATTACCCCTCAGCTAAATCTCCCCGAAGAAATAACTCAAACTGGTTACTAAACCCAAATCTAATTAAAAAAAAATACAAGAGATAACAGATATCCTTGCTCAACTAGAAGGAAATATGTCTAAGTCTGACATTCTCCAGGACATTCAATGGTGTTCAGCAAAGGCTACAATTGGAGGTTTATTAATACAAAAAGCCTCAATATACAAAAGACAGAATAAAGCAAAGATAAATAAATTAGAATAAGAGTTGAAGGAAACAGAAAAAATCCAAAATAAAAATAGTACGGAGCTTGAAAATAACATGCTGAACTTGCAAAAAGAGCTTAACTTACTTCAAATGCAAGCCTATACAATTTAAGAACTGAAATTACTGGCTAAATATGCAGAGTGGGCTCAAATCCCATTGAAAACTCTAGCAAGACTAATAAATATTAAGCAACCTCCTTCTAGAATAATGGAAATTGAAGTTAAAGGTAAATCAATAATCAATATATACAAACCCAGAAATGTCATTTGAAGAAATATATAAAAATCTATATGGTCCACAAAAGCAGCTTCCTGTAGGAGAATATGAATATTACCTAGATAAATTCATGTTTCCAAAAATAAGTAATACACATAGTGACATACTCATGGCACCCTTTACAGAAAAAGAAATTAAACCAGAAATAAATAATTTAAAACCAAGCAAAGCCCCAGGATCTGATGGATTTACAGCTGAATTCTATAAACCCTTTAGTACACAAATATCAAATATTCTATTAAAAACATATAAATTATATTAGGAAATATGTTATCACAGATCTATATCTTAACAATTCAAAAACTATTTTCATACATAAACCTAATTCTGATAAAATAAATCCCCACAACTACAGACCCCTTGCATTAATAAATGTTGACTTAAAGATAATGTCCTTAGTCCTAGCAAACAGATTGAGAAAGATATTACCCTTTATAATTTCACCTGAACAATCAGGACTTCTGTATATTAGATAAGTCTGCAATAATACACTTACATTAGAGACTGCCATTTCAGTCCTATGAAAAGATAGTAACCCAAGATATGCTCTATCACTGGATGCATGCAAAGCCTTTGACAAAGTGAACTGAGAGTTTTTATTTAAAACTATGGAATACTTTAACATGCCTCAAAAAATTACTGATATCGTTAAAATACTCTACAGAAATTCATATGTAACAATTTCAGTTAACAAAGTAAACTGAAATCCAATAAAAATCATAACTACTGAAAAGAGACATGGAGGAGCTCTCTGATCACGTAGCCCAGGCCAGTATGACCCTGACCCCGAGTAGCATCCTGCCCTCTCCAAGAATTATACCACGTTACAGAGAAAAAAATATCAATTTCAACAGCTGGCTAAGCTTCTGGTGTCATTCAAAGGGGATCCAGTGTCTGTCAGCCTGGGATGACATGCTCGACAAGCCATGCTGCTTTGCTAGAGACGGCTTGCACCTGTCACCCTTAGGCTTTCGAATACTGGCCAAGGCTCTTGCCACCCCCATAGTGCCTATTTTAGGCAAGGCTCAAAAGACAAACCTACCGCCATAAATAGCACAAGTAACAAAAAACTGAGGGTAATGCTACTCAATGCCATAAGTATAAACCTCAAAATGCACGCACTCGAGGCACTCCTCAGTATGGAGAAAACAGATATATGTGCAGTAACAGAAACCTGGTTTAAGGCTCCAGAGAGCACCCCAGCACTGCCAGGCTACAACTCATACCATACATTTCAGCCACAAAACCCGGACCAAAATACAAAAGGCGGGGGAGTATCCATATTCATCAAGGATATCCACACCTCCAGGTTAGTGGCACAGCACAATGCTTCAGAGATCATCCACATGCAACTAACAACGGGCAAAACTGCTATTTAAATTACAGCTTGCTACAGATCACCCACCATGTCCCAGGATCCCCACTCCGAATTCCTGGAAACACTGGGAAACATAAAGGTTCTACCAAACACCCTGATATTGGGTGATTTCAATTACCCAAACATTAACTGGGAGAACTACTCAAGTACAAACTCCCTTGCCCAACATTTCCTAGAATTTATAAACTCAAATGCCTTGGATCAACTGGTCAACACTCCCACCAGAGGTGGCAACATATTGGACCTGGTCATCACCAACATGGGCGAGCGGTGTTCCACACCAGAGGTCAACCCCTCGCTGGTTAGATCTGACCATAAACTAATCACTCTGCATATCCACATTCTGCCACCACCCCCGGTCAAAGAAACCACCGTGAAAAACTTTTCAAAAGCAAACTTCACGTTACTTAAGACAGAGGTGGGAAGTTTCAACCCCCATGCTAAAGGATAATGCTGTCCAAGCTGCACAATCCTTTACTAATGCACTCTACAGGCACCTACAAGAATGCATGGATCATGCTATCCCAAACAAAACCAAGACTCACTCCTCCAAGAAAAGGAAACCAGTCTGGTGGACCCCTGCCGTAAACAAGCTATACAATTGAAGGAGGAAACTAGTACAGAAAAGAGTAAAATCCCAAGAAGGGAAGACATCCCTGATCAGTATCAGCAAGAAACTATGTTCCATCATAAAATCATCCAAAGCTAGCTTCGAAAGAAAAAATTGCCATGGACTCCAAAGATAACCACAAGGCATTCTTTAACTATGTCAAGAATCTAACTGGCAATTCTCAGATCTGCTCGGAGTTATGCAGAATGGCACAAAGTACACTGAACCGACCGATATAGCCAACATCCTGGCAGACAGGTTCAGTGCAAACGTCACCCCCCCTCTCACACCCAAAAGGGCCCATAACTATACCAGAAGAATGTAGTGCCCCTGAAATCACAGACACTCAGGTTAAAACAGCCCTCTCCAAAGCCAAAAACACAGCATCAATGGGACTGGACGGTGTCCCAGATTGCGTCCTACACAAGCTCAAAGATGAACTAACCCCTCACCTAAACACACTGTTTACACTCAGCCTCTCCACAGGCTACATGCCCACAGAGTGGCACACAGCAGCAGTTATTCTGCTCCACAACAGTGGGGCCACAACGGACCCTGGGAACTATCGCCCTGTAAGCCTGACTAGCTTGGTCTGCAAAGCTATGGAGCGCATCATCATGGATCACATTAACCGAGACATTGGGAACCTCCAAACACTGGACTCTACCCAGTTCGGCTTTATTAAGGGGAGCTCATGCCTCCTAAACCTGGTGGACTTCTTTGAGACAGTTACCAAGGCTATAGACGAGGGAAAGGAGGTCCACACAGCCTACCTAGAACTCGCAAAGGCCTTCGACACCATTCCCCACTCAGGTATTATAGACAAACTCACCAGCCTGAACATAAACCCCTACATCAAGAGATGGGTTGCCAACTGGCTCAGGGACAGAACCCACATGGTAAGAATTGCGGGAGCTAGGTCTGACTCTAAACTGGTTACAAGTGGCGTTCCCCAGGACTCAGTCCTAAGACCCCCTCTTGTTCGGCATATACTTCAGAGGTACAGGCAAGCACAGGAGGACTATGGCTGACCAAGTTCGCAGATGACTGCAAACTAGGGGTTCTAATTGACTCTCCGGCTGACACAGACGTCCTCCAAAAGGGTCTCAGTGAGACAGATACCTGGTGTCAAAGCCGTGGCCTCAAGTTAAATGCCAAAAAGTGCATAGTCATCCCCTTTGGAAAAAACAAAGTACCCACAAACTACCACATAGGTGGTAGCCCTCTAAATACAGAAGACGTAATAAGGGATCTGGAGACCCAAGTAGATGGCAACCTCTCCTTTGATAATCACATTGCCAAAGTAGTTAGAAAATCCTTCTATGTGGCCCACCTAATCACAAAAGGGTTTGCATCCAGATTGAAAGAGGTCTTTGTGCCCCTCTATGCATCACGCATCAGACCCATCATAGAGTACAATGCCCTATTTGGGATGTACTTTACAAGACACCTGCAACAACTGGAAAGACCACAGAAGTACCTCACCAAGAGGATCACTGGCCTCAAACAGATGCCCTATGCAGCTCGAATAAAGAAACTCCAGCTGCACTCTGTTACATACCGCCTACTCAGAGGTGATCCCTGCCTGACATACAAGGCCATGTCTAACCCAGAATTGATGGACATGCTCCATCTAAAGAAAACCATATCTCCTCGAACCACATGCTCCAGGGATATAAACCTCTCCACAACAATAAATAGTAAGTGCTGGAGGGATATATTCCTGTCCCAGAGACTTCCCATGCTCTGGAACAAAATTCCAGTCTACATTAGGCAGAGCTCTTCGCTAACCCTCTTCAAGAAAAACCTTGAAGAGTGGATGGGAAACAGAAAGTTTACCCCAGGGATCACTTCAATGGCTCTGCTGGACAGAGGCACAGGGAACTAATTTAAGGGGGCAGCGAAAGCCAACACATTCCGGCTAGGCTTATAAATGCCTTTGGGCAGATGGCCTAGTACCTACCTATGAACCTATAAATTGTACCAGACAAGGGTGCCCCCATCTCCCTACCAGTTCAACATTAATTTAGAAACCCTTTTACTATATATAGGGCAAAGAACTTTTCATCATATTCCAGCAATCCAGAATACCAAGTTAAAATTCACTGCCTTTGCAGATGACTTACTTTCATTTACTTTGAACTTCCAAATACGGACTTTCACAAAATCTTAAAAACATTAGCTGATTTTTCAAGTATAACAAACTTTGAGGTCAACCATTCCAAATCCTCTATTTTCCCAATAAACCCTGCAGGACACAAATAGTAATATTTCCCAGAAACCCACAATTAAAATAAACTATTTGCTTAAATATCTGGCAATACGATTTGAGCATACCCAAAAAGGCCTAATGAAAAATAACTTACAAAAAGCCTGGGTAAATATTAGTAAAGACATTACTAGATGGAACAGTATAAAACTCCCTTTCTTATCTAAAGCAGCTATCATCAAAATTAACATTCTTCCCAGAATTTTATTATTTCAATGCTACCAATTTAAATATCCCAAATAAGTTTTTTCATGCAATACATGCAGAATTATCTAGATTCATCTGGTTCCCAAAAACAGTCAGGATTGGCTATAATAAGCTAATCCTACCTAAAGGAAAAGGTGGTATTGGCCTCTGAGACTTTAATATGTACTACGAAATTAGTTGTGCCAGTAAAATCCTTCAAATTGCAAATTATAATAAAAAAAAGAGAACGAGTGGTCTCCAATGTGGGTGAATGTAACGAGTACCCATCTCAGAACTCAAAATATCAATCCTAAGTCACTTCCATTTATTAAACAAGAAATATTAAAAAAAAAAAACACATAAATTGATTAAAGATAAAAATAAACATATTTCAAAACCTAATGAAGCCCTTAAACTTAGAAGGTACCTTTGTACTTCTGCAACCCTTACACTTAAATCCAAACATGAAAATGAATATGTTAAATTTAAATTCTCACTCCTCAATAAGAAATTGTACACTATGGGACTTTTATAAACTAAAGGAAAATTCTATTGAGGATATTAGGTAAATTTTAAACTTACAGAAAATATATGGCACTATATTAAGACAAATTAAAGACATACTTAATCTAATAACACAAGAGATAGATAATAGAGATATTAATATTACTACGGCAGAATCAATCCTGAAAGGTCTGATATCTAACAGCAGAATGATGTCTAACGTCTACAAACTAATCTCCTCAATTAAACATCAATCCTCCATATTGTATTCAGACTATAGGGATACGATAAGCAAAAGCAATAGTGGGGAACAAAAATTACAAGCCATACAAAATACGATGAAACTAGTTCCTTTAAAAAAAAAATGATATTTACGCAACTTATGATAAATAATAATGTCTGCCTAACCCCTGTGAAATTAAATAAATACTACTCAAGTTCATAACACAAACGGAACCTAACCAGGGTGTCACTGTGAACAAATAGAAAGAAATCTCAGCAACAAGCGAAAATCACACTCCGGCTTTATTCTTGTACAGACAATATCCAACGACTAAGCACTTTCGCCAATAGTTTGGCTTCTTCAGAGTCATTGGACCATAACATCTGACAGTTTAAATAATACCATCAATTAGTGTGTAAACCAATCATAAACCTTAAATTTAAATGTTCACGTGCCTACATATCTAAATGTTGTTTAATCAATGGCTCCTAAAAAACAATGAGAAACCATACGCACAAGTGACTCATTAAATAATGTATATAAAAACATACATATGTTTATATAAATTAATACATGTGTATATGTATATATGTACAAAGACACAGGCTGTAACCCCTCTCATAAAGTTTTGTGACCATATAAATTTCACATAAAATACTCCAATACACTATTAAACTATCCGCAAGTAAAATATTGTCCCCTTACCATAAAAAGAAATCAGCATCCGCAGTGGTGGTGCTGCGGTAGCGTTGGCGCCTCACAGTAAGACACTGTCTGGTTCGATTCTCAGCTAGAGCGTCTTCTGCGTGGAGACATGCGTGAATGGGCATACCTTCATTGAAGGTTGTGCGTCAGGGCTGGCAACTTGGCACGTAAAAATCAACTGCCAATCATTAGCGGACCGGAGTTCCGCTGTGGTGACCCCTAACCGGAAAAAGCCGAAAGACACATACATACCATAAAAAGAAATCAGGGGACAGTGTTTGCTCTACTTTTCAATATTGAAGTAAATGAGACTCCCTCGTTTAAGCCTGGTGGTTGTGTGGCATTAAGCCTCAACTGCCACTTCAGCTCTTTAGTTTCCACCAGAAGTTTGTCATCACCTCCCCTGTCACTAGTTAAAACTCGATCTATTACAAAGAAAATACATTTCTTGAAATTGGGGCAAACTTTAGTGTGGATAGTTTAATAGTGTATTGGAGTATTTTATGTGAAATTTATATGGTCACAAAACTTTATGAGAGGGGTTACAGCCTGTGTCTTTGTACATATATACATATACACATTAAAAACAACTGTTTCTCAAAGGTTAATACATGGTTAAATCAGAGATGACTAATAATATATTTGGATGAATTTTAGTAGCGATTTTTAGAAATTTTATTAATTAACTGTAATAATTTATATAAACATATGTATGTTTTTATATACATTATTTAATAAGGAGTCACTTGTGCGTATGGTTGTTCATTGTTTTTTAGGAGGTATTGATTAAACAACATTTAGATATGTAGGCACGTGTACATTTAAATTTAAGGTTTATGATTGGTTTACAAACTAAATTATGGCATTATTTAAACTGTCAGATTTTATGGTGCAATGACTCTGAAGAAGCCAAACTATTGGCGAAAGCGCTTAGTCGTTGGATATTGTCTGTACAACAATAAAGCCGGAGTGTGATTTTCGCTTGTTGCTGGGACTACTCAAGTTAATCACCATACTGTCCTTACTGTCCATCAAAAATTGCTGATGTGCTCCATGTGTTCTGGAGTTGCAAATGCACTTAAAAACTGCAGTGCTCTTTAAGAGTGAAATTAGGGAAAATGGGTTATGAAAAATCCACACTTTCACGGGAATATGCTATGGTTCATATAGCCCCACATAAAATATCCAAATTGAATAAAGTACAGTTTTGTACCTACCATAAATGTAGATGTTCGAGGATTCCATTGCTGCAGTCTTAACTATTGGGTATAGTCCGCGTCCCAGTCGGCCCGAATACCAGAGTATAAGGCTGACGTCGGTCATGGCGCCTTAGACTGACGTCAGTACGTCAGGGTACTAATGCGCATGACCGACGTCATATCCTCAGTCTTTTCTTGCCCCAGATGTCAGAAGACCCTAAAAAGACAAGGCCCAAAATACCTGCACCAAAAACATGCACAACATATACAAGAAAATATACAAAAATATAAGCATGTAAACTCACCTACACAACCACCCCTAAACACAGAGGGGAAGGAGGGAGGGTAAATTGGACTGCAGCAATGGAATCCTCGAACATCTACATTTATGGTAGGTACAAAACTGTACTATGTTCTTCGTTTTCCATTGCTGCAGTCTTAACTATTGGGTAGAATCCCAAAGCAGAGGTAAGGGAGGCTGGCACATCATAAAGAAGTAGGAGCTGACAACATGCCTTGCAAGACAGCTGTGGCAAAACCAGCCCTAGACTTAGAGTAAATAGGAAGGTGATAATGCTTAGAGAAAGTATGCACTGAACTCCAAGTAGCTGCTTCCAAAATATCCTTAGTTGCCACCCCCCTTAGAAATGCTGTTGAAGTGGCAGTAGCCCTAGTGGAATGAGGCCTAATCCCAGCTGGAATTTCTTTTCCATGATGGGAATAACAAAATGCAATGCAAAAGCCAATCCACCTAGAAATAGTTTGTTTTGACACAGGCTTGCCCTGTGAACTCAAAGCAAAAGAAACAAACAACTGCTGAGACTGTCTAAAATCTTTAGTCCTGCTTAAATAATAACGCAATTGTCTGTGAACATCTAAAGTGTGCAAAATCTTTTCCCCTTTATTTTGGGGGTCTGCATAAAAAGTAGGCAAATGAATAGTTTGGTTTAAAGCCACACTAGAAACCACCTTAGGCATAAAGGAAGGATTAGTACGTAAAGATACCCTATCCTTATGGAAAATCAAAAAGGGCTCTACTGCCATAAGGGCCTGCAACTCAGACACCCTTCTTGCAGAAGTAATAGCCAACAGAAAAGCAGTCTTCCATGACAAGTATTTCAATTCAGCAGTAGCCGCAGGCTCAAAAGGTTGTAGAGTAAGTTTTTCCAACACAAAATTGAGATCCCAAGCAGGAGTAGGAGCTCTACGTGGGGGTCTTATATTCTTTGCCCCTCTAAGAAACTGCTTGAACAAAGGATGCGAAAACAATGGTGGGTCACAATCATAGTGAGCTGAAATTGCTGCAGCATGAATCTTAATGGAAGAAAAGGACAAACCTTTGTCCAATAACTCAGTAAGATATTGAAGAGCCACACTCAAATTAGGCTCAGAAATCTCCAAATTCTTTGCTGTACTCCAAAATAAAAATCTTTTCCATTTTTCTGCGTACACCTTCCTTGTACTAGGTCTTCTAGCTTCCATAATCACATTTAAAACCTGTTGAGGAAGTTGAGACCTGCTGTGCTTCAACAGAGAATATGCCAGGCTGTTAGATGAAGAGAATGAAGCTTGACATGGAGCAGATGACCGTCCTTCTGAGATAACAGATGAGGAATCAGAGGTAAAGGCCAAGGAGGCTTCTTTACCAGACTCCGCAGTAGTGGGTACCAGTGTTGCCGAGGCCAATCTGGAGCTATCAAAATCATCCTTGGCCTGTCTTGTCTGACCTTCAATAGTACCTTTGGAAGAAGAGGCAGAGGTGGAAAGGCATACACATGAAGGTTTTTCCAACTGAAAGACAGAGCATCCACTTTCCAAGCTGTGTGATGAAACCCCTTTGTGCAATACTTTGGCAGCTGGTGGTTTAGTGGAGAAGCGAACAGATCTATGTCTGGAGTTCCCCATGACACTGTCAATGTCTGAAATACATGAAGATCCAGTTTCCACTCGTGGGGATCCATGATTTGTCTGCTTAACACATCTGCTAAGGAGTTCTGTGCTCCTGGCAGAAACCTTGCCTGAAGAGTTAGTTGCAAGCTTAGGGCAGTCTCCCATAAAATCATTGCTTGCCTGCATAGAGGATAAGAATGTGTTGCCCCTTGCTTGTTGATGTACCACATGACAGTTGTGTTGTCTGTTAGAATCAACACCTGCCCTGGAAGAAGAAACTCCTTGAAAGCCATTAATGCAAACTGGACTGCTAACATCTCCTTCATGTTGATATGTAGATGCTGTAGTCTGGCAGGCCACTTGTCTTGTATCCACTTTCCATTTAGATGAGCTCCCCAAGCAATGTCCGAGGCATCTGTCGTTAAAATCTGACTTGCCTCTGGCCGGGTCACAGAGAGTCCCTTGTTTAGGTGACATTCCTGAGCCCACCACAAGAATTCTTTTTGAAGGCAAGGTATAATTTGAATGACAGTGTCCAAATCCTGGCAGTGCTGTGTCCATACATTTTTGAGATACCATTGCAGCTTCCTCATATGCAGTTTGGCATTGGGAAGCACCAGAATACAAGATGCCATGAACCCTAATGCTTGAAGGACTGACCTTGCAGTCAGCACGGACTGATGAGATAGTTGATGGAAGTAAAGTGACAGACTCTTTTGTTTGTCCGGGGTTAAGAAGGCCATCTGGGCTGCTGTATTCAGTCTCACACCCAGAAAGCACATGTCTTGAGAGGGTACTAGACTGGACTTTATTTCGTTCACAGAATACCCAAGGCATCTTAGCACTGCTATAACATATTCCAGATGTTGTAGAAGGTCTTCCTTTTCTTGAGCCAGAATCAGGCAATCGTCCAAGTAAGGATAGATTTGAATTCCTTGAAGCCTGAAGTAAGCTATCACTGGAGCCAGAACCTTTGTGAACACTCTGGGCGCAGTAGATAAGCCAAAGGGCAATGCAGAGAACTGATAATGAGAATTTCCAGTTCGAAACCGCAGATACTTCCTGCAACTTAGCTTTATAGGCACATGAAGGTAAGCTTCCTTGAGATCTAAAGTTACCATCCAGTGATCTTTGCCCAGCAGAGGTAAAAGTTGTTGTAACGTCAACATCTTGAACTTGGGAATGTCCAGATAAGTGTTGAGGAGAGATAAATCCAAAATTGGTCTCCACGTGTTCCCCTTCTTTGGTACTAGGAACAGGCGAGAATAAAAACCTAGGCCCCTTTCTGATACAGGGACTGGCTGAATGGCCCCAATCTGGAGTAACTGAGAAACTTGCTTGTGAGCCTCTTTTCTTTGTGGAGGAGGAACGTCTGGCATGCCTTTGAAAGGGGGCATAGTGTGGAAATAAAATCTGTAACCGTGGTGAATGATATCCAACACCCATCTGTCTTGAGTAATTAAATCCCAATTTTCTTTGAAAAGAGACAGTCTTCCTCCCAAAGGAGCTGCCAGACGAGAATCCACTGGCAGCTGAAAAGGCAGGTCATTGGGTCTGTTTACGAAAGGACTGACCCCTGCCCTCACCAGAAGTCTGAGCAGGTGAACTCCCTGATCTAGGCCTAAAATAACCTTGAGCCCTGCCCCTACCACGTCTAGACCTACCCCTAGACTGGGAATCATAAGCAGGATATGTCCACCCCTTAGCAGGCCAATTTCTACTAAACTCGGAGGCTGCACCTGCAAAAATCTTTAACAGTTTGCATAGACTTAGCTTTGTCCTCCATTTTCTTTAAAACTGCTTCCACAGGCGATCCAAACAACACATCAGACTGTAAAGGAGCATCCAAAATCCTTGTCTTAACATGCTCAGCTAAATTCTGATCCTTCAACCAGGCATGCCTGCGAAGAACAGAACTAGTAGCAGCCACCCTCGAGGAGGCCTGTACAGCATCAAAACCACATTGCAAAGAATGCTTACCCACTTGTTCAGACACATGAACCAAATCCAGCAACTCTTTACACTCAATACCTTCCGCCAAAGCATCCACCTTAGATTTCAATTGTGAAAGGAGATAATTTTGATATTTTAGCATGTGAAACTGACAATTCAACGCTCTCATGGCTAGAGTGGAAGAAGTATACACTTTCTTTCCCCACCTATCCAAAGCCCTTGCCTCTTTATCAGTGGGAACAGGATTTTTAACCACAGAAGCTTTAACACCCTTAGGCCCCTGAGAAACAGTTTCTGGGTCCGCCCTAGGACTCCTAAACAAATACTTATGAGCTTCGGGCACCCTATAATACCTATCAGGCTTAACAGGAGCAGGAGGCAAGGAGTCAGGGTTCAGGGAAGCCTCTGCAAAAACATCTTCAACCACATTCAACACAGGAGGAATAGCTAAGGGCCTATGCTGGGGCAAAAACAAGAATTCCCTAAGCCTTTTCCTGGAATCAGAGTAATCCTGGCCTTCCCATTTAAAATGCTCCCTCATGGAATGCAGAGTCTCTGAAAATGAGAAATCCTCAGGAGGAGAAGCTGTAGGAGTGGAATCATCCACATCAGAATCAGAATAAGTAGGATATTCTTGCAAGTCTTCCGCAGAAGACTCCGAAGCCTCTGAACACTGTTCAAATCTATCAAACTCCGGTTCCACCCTAGGCCTCTTATCAGGTGGGGGCATAGAACCTCTAATCATAGTAATCAAATCCTCTGCCATTCTAAGCATGTGTTTCTTAGGTACAGAACCCGAAATGCTAGGAGAAGCCCCCCCTGAAGCTGAACTAGGCCTACCTCTCAGAGAAGTTTTGGCAACAGTAGGAGAGGCTCTAACTACCTTTGAAATAGAGGGAAGCACAGTTACCTGAGAAGCCCCCACAGCTAGGCCTACCTCCTGAGAAGGCACATCCTGTAGAAGTAAAGTTTCTGCCTGAGACTCCATGGAAACTCCTGGCAAAACCTCTGGCTCCACTGAGCCTTCTAAAGAACCGACGTCCGGGACTGCCGGTTCATCAACCCTAGGCTTTACTGACTTGTCCTTGCGCTTCTTGGACGAAGCGGGCGTCGGAGCATCCGACGGCATTTTATAATTGCAACGTTTCCCAAACACTAACCTGGCACAGTCTAACCTCCTCTTAATAGTGCGTTTGTTAAACCTAGCACAAGAGCGGCAACCAACAACGTCGTGCTCAGGCCCTAAGCAAGGTATACACAAAGTATGGTAATCCCTATGAGGTATCTGTTTCCCACAAGAAATACAGTTATTCACTTTTTCTGACATCCGGTAAAATACTGAGGCAAGAAAAAACCAAAATGTTCCCCAACGGGGTACTTAGCCAACTCTGTTTCGGTCTGAAACTCCGGTTTCGGAAATATTTCAGAACGCCAACCTGCACTCGCAAAACTGCTTCTGCATCGGACCATGCGGCAAAAAAGACTGAGGATATGACGTCGGTCATGCGCATTAGTACCCTGACGTACTGACGTCAGTCTAAGGCGCCATGACCGACGTCAGCCTTATACTCTGGTATTCGGGCCGACTGGGACGCGGACTATACCCAATAGTTAAGACTGCAGCAATGGAAAACGAAGAACATCCATGTATTGCTTACCAACTTCACTTTAGGTAAGTTATATATAACCCAGAAATTACTTGACCGCACCAAACTATCCTAGTGTGGCTTCAAAAGTATGGTAGTAAATCTTCCCACAAATTAGTTGCAAAGGACAAAAGGAATCCCTCCTATCTACACAAATACTGGAATCTCCTCTTTAACAATATACTGAAAGATTAAACTATGTAGAAGAGCTTTAAAAAGGGAAATGAAAGTATGTACTAAACTAAAATCAAAACCCCAAATAAACACAGACAAAGAGATGAATCATTCGAAATAAAATTATACAATTTCTTCAGTCCTTTCCTTTTCTTTTTTTTCTCTTACATTTCACCTAAAGTACCGTATATATGAATGAATCATGACACTATTGTTGTAAATAATTGTAAACAGATGCTTTGTTATGTTTTAAAATATATAAGGTATGTGCACAAGCAACTCATATTTCTTTCCTATTTGAAAAAAATGCATAGCCATGTAATCTCTAATATACATATAGAGACAAATGATCAATTTTTTTTGTTATGAGTACTTTGCTGAATATTACTTGCATTCACAATCCCATCTGTTTTGTTGTGTAACTTAAATTGTTTAATTATAAGTTAAAAAATATATATATTATTTTGTAAATTGTAAGGCACACAATCTTAAGAATTTTCTGAAATCTGAATGAAGTGGAATGTGCAGATATGCATTCTTTATATCCTCGAGTAACTAAGAATGTCCATGGAAGGTTCACTGCAACAAGAGTCTATAAAGATAACATCTTGAATTTGGAGCAATTAAGAATGTATTGAAAAATAACAAATCCAGAATGGGTCTCCAAGCTTCTCTCCTTTTTGGCAACAGAGTAGAACCTTTTTTTCTGTTGGTGGGGAGGTACTAATGCTACAGTCCCCTGCCGACAACTCTTTGCAGAATAGGTAAAACCAAGGACTGTTGATTTGGAGAAACCTGTCAAATACTAAATTCACAGGGAAAAGAAGCCAGGATATCCCATACCCTCTTCTCTATGATGCTGGGAACCCAAATGTCTGAAGTAATCAGTTTCCAAAAAGAAGAAAGCTTCTTGACAGAGGTAGGGAGGGAGGGAGGGCAGGCTAATGTTGGAGAAAATGGGAAGAAGAGCCTGACCGTCACAAATTAACTGGCTTGTTTGCAAAGATTTAGGTCCTTTGAAGTCACATTTTAGTTTGCCTTGAAATTTCTTTTTAGAAACTCAACAAACCAGGCTGCAGCTAGAACAAATGAACCACTGGTGAAACAGTCAGTATTCACATAGACAGCATCCAATGGAACAATCAACAGTTCAGGAAGGTACAAATCACAGTCCAGTCTTTAAAAGCAAAAAAAAAACATTATTCCAAAAGGTGAACGCTTTCATGGTGAAGCCACCACTTCATCAGACCATCTTTTTAAAAACGGTTTGCTCTTTTATTGAGCCTTTTTGTTTCTTGAAAAAAAAGGGGGCAATATCTGTTTAAAATCTAGCAAGTTTTTGAAAATCCCACCTGCAGCAAAACAGTACAGTTGTGTAAATAAACTTATCATAATATCCAGTAATCCAAACAAACTGTGCAGTCCAGGTGAATTGGAAGGAATGTACTCTACTAGTGGGAAATACCAAGCAGTCACACAGGGGATAAAAGTAAAATAAACCAAAACTGCAGTAAGGCTATGACAAAAATCCAGTCAGAAATAAGGTTAAAAACAACATTTAATAGAAACTATAAACAAAATATTCTTCAGGTTCACAAACCAAACCTGCTGTCTGGCCAGCTTCTCTTCTCTTAACTCTTTAGTCAAGAATTGGAATGCTCTACCATTAGCTATCAGAACAATCCCAAATCCTGGCCACTTGAAAACTTCTCTCCATACTTGCTTAACTTCCACCTGGCACTGAACTTGCATTCAGCCACTTGAATACCTACCTCTAATGATTGTATTGTCTCCCTATTTTTCAGTCTGTGTATTATCAAAAAATCTTCTATGCAGCAATAATCTTTAAAAACTTTTGTAATCTACCTCACTAGTACTTGTCTTGTCAGTGAATATGTTTTTTAACTTTGTAATCCAATATGTTAGATAATATATTCTATCTATTTATATACTTTAGATTTTTCTTATTATATTGTGGAAATTTTCTCCCCAGGCCTCTACTGAAAAAGGGATCTATATGGCCCAGTGGACCTTCCCAGTTAACAAATTGCAAATTACTAAATTGCAAATATATAAAATATGAAACAAAAGTTAAGCACCTTCATCCCTCATCATTTCAAACAGCACTTCCTCAGAACTTACTTATTCCAGTTTAAATATCCTTGTTCACTTCAAGCAATTTATGTCTTAAAGGTACAGTGGTAGCAAAAAAGAGTCTATGTTGTAAAACGAATCAAGCCCGATAGCATGAGTAAAATATCTTAATACAAGCATATATATTTATCCAAATATTTAAGTCCTTGGAAGTCATGTTTTGGTTTGCCCTGAAATTTCTTTTTAGAAACATTTTACTCTTTTATTGAGACTTTCGTTTCTCAGGAAAAAAAATGGGACAAGATCGGTTTCAAATCTAGCAAGTTTTTGAAAATGTCACCTGCAGCAGGACAATACAGTTGTGTAAGTAAACTTACCATAACAGCAGATGTTCGACTGATTGCTGCTGTAGTAGTCAGGTATATGGGGTTTTATCCCATACAGGATACAACAGCAGGAAAGCTTTCAGGGTAGTTTCCACACACCCAAACTATTAGTCAGTTTGAGATGTGCTGATAAAATCAGGTTTGGGTGTCAAGCTCTTCAGAGCTTTCATGCCAACAAAGTGAGGGAAGCTAAAGCCTCGAGAAGATAATGCTAAAAATGTAACAATTAAAATTCACACCCAGGCATAAAAACACATCAAAATAAATTAAGGGGGAGATGGAGCAGTTTCTGTAGCAGTGATCATCTGAACATCCATGTTCAGTAGATGTTCTTTGCAAGGATCACTGCTGCAGTAACCTAAGCTATATGGACAGATTACCATAGCTTAGACTAATTGGAAGGAGGAAGAATAAGGGTCCAAGAGCCCCAGGAAAATGACCCTAGTAAAGTCTGTCATAGACCTGGAGAAGGAATCTAATTTATTACAGTCTTTGTAAAAGCCTGCATGTAAAAAGTTGCTGCCTCTAGAACACTTCTAGCATCCAACCTCTTCCAAAAAGCCATAGATAAAGCCAAGACCCATGGCCCTGCCTGGAATTGTTTTGTTGTGATGAGTATAACAAAAAGTAATACTATGAGACAAAGATTTTGAAATAGTCTGTTTTGACACAGACTGACCTTTTTTCTTACATTCACAAGAAATGAACAATTGATCAGAAGTTATGAAAGACTTTGCTCTCTCACTAGTACCAGAGTTGTCTGTGAACATCCAAGGTATGGAGTATGCTTCCTCTCTCATTTTTAGGTTCAGGAAAGAAAACGGGGAGATGAATAGTTTGGTTTAAAGCAAACTCAGTTTACTGAATATACCCACTTTATGCATAAAAGAAGGATTAGTTCTTAAGAAAACTGTCTTTTTGTAAAATAAGATGAGGGTGACCCACCATGAGAGCTTGTGACTCAGACACTAATTGCTCTAATCTCTACAAGAAGAATAAAACTGTTTTCCATATTAAGAACCTCAAGTCAGTCTGATAAGCTTGGAGCAAGAGTTAGTTTTTCTAAAACAAAATTAAGATTTCAAGGAGGAGCCATCCATTTCCTAGGAGGTTTCTTATGCAACATTCCTTTCATAAACATTTTCACACGAGGTTGATGTGAAAAAAGGGGATCCATGGGCAGACATACTGAAATGGAAAACAGGTGAAACTTGATTGAGGACTAACACAGGCTATAAGGTAGTAATTCATACAAATAATGTACGGCCAGAGAGAGACATCTTTAACGGATTCTGGTTCTTTTGTTGGCAACTACTAGAACATTTTTTCCATTTGCTAATAAATGATTTTCTGGGAGCAGGCTTTCTTGCTTCGATTCATGTCTGCTGCATGTCCTGAGAAAAAAAGTACCTAAAAGGTATTAAAATTCTACCATTCAGGCAGTCAGTGATGTCTGAAGTCAGAATGTATCAAACACCCCGAATCTTATATGATTAACTCCTGCCTGTGAGGAAGCATGTGGGAATTGCCCCTGACCACTTCCAAGAGGAAGGAGAATCACTGTTGCTTGGACCAAAATGGAATCACCAAAATTATCTCTGGGGAGTATTTCTGAATCTTCAGAATGATGCTGGATATAAGTGGGAACAACTTGCGGTCTACAATAGGCTATCACAAGAGCTAAACAATTTGTGAACACACTTGAAACAGAAGATAGACCAAAGGGTAATGTAACTAACAGCATGATCCAGACACAGAAAACCATGAGAAACATCTGAAATCTGGATCTATAGGAATGTCATGATATGCATTTTTTAATCAAAGGTCACCAGAAAACCCAAATGGAAAATAAGGGGTAATAAATTGTGAAGAGACTATTTTAAACTTGGTAACCATCACTGACTGATTAAAAAAAAAAAAGACCCAGAACTGATCTCCAAGAATCTTACTTTCTCACCAGAAACATCCTGGAATAAACCCCCTCTCCTGAGGAATAGGGGTAGCTTCTATCACCCTCCGGGCAAGCATATGCTGAATGACATGAGGGAAAAGAATAGTATAATCTGGTGAGTGAAGAGGAATCTCCTAAAAGGAGGGAGAGACTCCCACTGCCATCTTTAACCTTGAGGGATTACTCTCAGAACCTATCTGTCTGAAACAATCTGTTGTCAAAGAGACAAATGGAGGCTCAGATTTTATGGAAGCATTAAAGGACTGCTGGGGGGGGGGTCTTAAACATCATCATTCAGATTCTTGTAACAAAAAAAACGCTGATACAGCAAGCTCGAGGACTGACTTGCTTCCAAAGCGTTTATTAACACAGTATATCCTGCAACAGTTGGGCAAATATAAAGTTCTGCAAAGCACAAACAGATAAAAGCTCCAAGAACAAATAAAATGTGAAACGCTGCAAGCGTTTTTCGTCTGGATAAATATCCAGACTTCTTCAGACACAGCTAACATTAAACAGACTGGATATTTAAGCATGGTTTCAAACAATTAAGCACAAGTGCATCAACTTAATTATTGCTTTCCTTCACCATCTTTAAAGTCACAGTCATCATATCGTTAGTTAAACATACAACAATATAAAACCATATTTAAAACCACTCATTTTAAAAATAGCTTTACAGCGCTATCTCAACTATTTATAGTACTAAACTACTCTAAATTTTAAACAGTTTGCGGACTCAATGTCCGTTTTCTAACAAGGTGATTGTTTTAAACATTTTATTCACCATCATAAAGTCAATTATGTAGGTAATACTATAATCAAATATATTACAATATAAAAAGCTTTATTCCTCAAATTTTTGGTTTAAAATGTTATTAAATTTACCTTAACAAACTTTTGATCTTTAAAATGCACGCGATTGAACACAGTTCGTTCAATCCTGGTTCTCTGCATGCTGCCAACCGTAATTGCCAGCTTAGTTCGTTTTTTTCTAACTCCAACTTTAAATAATTTTCATTCATTAAATTATTTTCTGTCAAACAATTTTTAGTTTGACTAATAACCATGAACTTGAATGCATGGCCTGAATATTCTGCACAGTGCCTAGCAAGGGCATTTTCACTTTTATTCCTTATTATGGCATAGAGGTGTTCATAGATCCTATCACGTAACCGCCTCTCTGTTTTACCCACGTAAAACGACGTGCATTGTGTACACTGTGCCAAATAAACTATGGCTCTAGAATTGCAATTAAATGATTCCTTTATAAAAAAAAACTTTCTTTTCTAATAGTAAACATATCTGATGTTTCTATATAACTGCAGTACTTACATGTTCCGCATTTCTTTGTGCCCCTTTTACATTTCATAATTCTAGGTTTCGTTTCAAGTAATTTTTTCATGTTTGTGCCCCTTCTATAAGTTACTATAGGGCCAACTTTCAAAATTCTTGAAAGGTCTTTATCCATTGCCAAGCAGTACCAATATTTTCTCACTATATTACAAATGTCTACCACTTCTGGGCAAAAGGTAAAGGTAAAGGCAATGGTAAAGTTCCTGTCAGTGGTGTCAATGTTATCCCCTACTTGTTCAACTTCTCTAACAGTATGAGGGTTAATGTCAAGGGTACAATCACTCAAAGTCATTTGTCACAACTGTTGTACTCATAACAGAATCAGTGTCCAGAATTGCTTTATATATTCCATTTCTTCTTTTATCAATTACTTCTTGAAAAATTTCATCTAGGAATACCCTGGGTAACCTCTATTAACAAACATATGGTATAAAAGTTCACATTCCCGTTCAAATTCCTCATTTAATGTAATCATCCTCGCCGCCCTAACTAGTTGGCCTTTGACCACAGATTTCTTTTGGTGGCGAGGGTGGGAACTTGTGAAATGAAGAAAACTATTCGAATATGTACTTTTTCTGAATATTTTCGCTGTGTACAAATGGAGGCTCAGATTTTATGGAAGCATTAAAGGACTGCTGGGGGGGTCTTAAACATCATCATTCAGATTCATTAGACTGTCCTTTGTTCTGAGGTGTTCCTGTTTTCTTTTTGGAACCTCCCTGTAACTGCTTTTTACACATTTTGAAACATTAGCTTTTCAGTAGCTTGCTGGGACTGTTTATTCTGCTTTATAAATGAATGACATTCATTTCATCCTGTAGCTGTTGTACCTTCCCTACCCCTCTGTTGTGCCTGCACAGTAATTTGCGCAGATTTCTTTCCTGAGTGACCCCCCACACACACACCTGGGATTCACTGCATAAAGCAATTTCTATCTTCCCCACTGAAGTTGACTATCTTAACTACGTAAAACCTCTGGGAAGCAAGAACCTGACTCCCTCCAGCTTTTCAACTGTAATACTTTGCACGGATTTCTTTCCTGAGTGACCCCCCCACCCAAAAAGGATTCACTGCATAAAGCAATTTCTACCTTCTCCACTGAAGCTGGCTATCTTAACTAAGTAAAACCTCTGGGAAGCAAGAACCTGACTCCCTCCACCTTTTCAATTGTAACAGTTTGCATGGGTTTCTTTCCTGAGTGACCCCCCCCCCCACCTGGGATTCACTGCACAAAGCATCTTCTATGTTCTCCACTGAAGCTGGCTATCTTAACTAAGTAAAACCTCTGGGAAGCAAGAACCTGACTCCCTCCAGCTTTTCAATTGTAATAGTTTGCATGGGTTTCTTTCCTGAGTGACCCCCCCCCCCACCTGGGATTCACTGCATAAAGCAATTTCTACCTTCTCCACTGAAGCTGGCTATCTTAACTAAGTAAAACCTCTGGGAAGCAAGAACCTGACTCCCTCCAGCTTTCCACTTGTAACAGTTTGCACGGGTTTCTTTCCTGAATGACCCCCCCCCCCCAACCTGGAATTCACTGCATAAAGCAATTTCTACCTTCTCCACTGTAGCTGGCTATCTTAACTAAGTAAAACCTCTGGGAAGCAAGAACCTGACTCCCTCCAGCTTTTCAAATGTAATAGGTGAACTACAATTTAGTTTTTGTAAACTGTTAAGGCTTAATGGTGTATACACAACAACAGTGAAGGGATCTAGCCAATTGCCACTAGATTGGGCTATACTACTTTGAATCAACCTTACACTCACACAGTGTTCCAATTCCAAGCATTTACTTTTTAATTTGGTAAAGTAATTTCGCTCCCTCCTTATTGACTACATTTGCTAGTTTACCCCTAGGATCCAATTAAAATTAGCCTGAAAATTGGTGTAAAATTAAAAAAAAGAATAAAACAAATTAAAGTACAGCCAAAAACACTGCTTACATACAATCATACAAACCAAACCAAAAGCCCAAGGTAACTCTCAGAGTCAGTGTTAGCCCCACTGCGCTCGACTCGCTCCGCTCCTCTCCTTGCCCCCAAATCTCACCCGCCCCCACTAGTGCTAAATTTAAACCAGACGTTGCCACTCCCTTGCCACTCCCCTCCTGCTAAGTACCAATCAGCACCTCACACATCATTGAGCAACCCTGCCCCCTTAACCCATTTTTTTCTCTCTCATTCTTCCACACCCTGTTAGCACAGTCAGCCATCAAATTTGGCTTGCCTCCTATCAAAATGCAAACAAGCAAAAAAAAAACCACTAATTACCCAAATGCCTATACTGTTTCTATTTTACCATCTCACTGCCTATGAACAAACACTTGACCATGGTATTCACTACCCAAATGGTCAAACAGACACCCACGACTTTACACATAACACCAAACACTTTACCTTCCCCTGCACACCGAATATACCACCCTCTATAAAATACCACCCCTGTACAGCCACAAAACATAATCCTAAAGACAAAGACTATATAAAGCTTATAAACAAACTCCTAAAGCTCAAAATATCCTGTCACTATAACCTTATAACACATGGAGACATTCATCCCAACCCTGGCTCACCCACACCCAATAACCTCCACTCCCCTACCACAACCCCCACTGTTAAGCTACCCATGAATACTCCCACTAGTTCCCTCCTAGCATTTCACCTAAATATTAAAAGTATTAACAATAAGATTCCCAACCTACACGCCCTCCTATCAACCCACTCCCCAGATATTATGTGTCTTACAGAAACCTGGCTAAAACCCAGTACTACTCACAATGAGATACGACCTCCAGGATACAATATTCACCGGTTAGACCGTGCTACAAGGAACGGAGGTGGGATAGCAGTCCTTTACAAAAATACTCTAACTGTTAATAGAGACACCATTCAACCTCCCCAATTCAATAACGCGGAACTCCTCATAACCAAGCTACAGATTAACCAAAACAAACACTTGAACATCGTCTGTGCATACATTCCACCAGACAACAACCTAAATACCCTAGAAGATTTCCTTTACTGGTTATCCACTACCTATCCCCAAGAAACCATAGTTCTTGGTGATTTTAACACCGACTGGCACCCCTACTCCTCTGACCCCCCCCCCCCCACACTCATATAAACTTATCTGGGTTTAAACAGACCATAACCTCTCCCACTAGGATAAACAAACCAACCAACAAGGACTGTATTCTAGACTGGATCCTAGTTAATAACCAACCCCAGCTGTACACAGCTGGTACTCTCCCTGATGACCTCAGTGACCATTGTCTAACCTATATCATAAAACATAAGGCAGGAAACCCTCACCAGCCCAAATATAAAACATTTAGACACAGGAAAAACTTTGATGCTGCTATATTCCAAAATGAATTAAAAGCAGTTGACTGGTCAAAACTAAAAAATCTAACATTAGAGGAGGCCATAGATCACTTTAACACTAAATTCCTAAGTATCCTTAATTCCCATGCTCCAGTACGTACAATAAAAACTAGATCAAATACAGCAACATGGCTCACAAAAGATACCAAAGCAAAAATCAAAACTAGAAACAGAGCCTGGGCCAGCTGGAGAACAACCAAAGCCCCACTTGACCATCTAAAATATCGTCAACTCAGGAATGATACAAAAAATCTATTTTACTGGATAAAAAAAGCTTCTACCAAAATCTCCTACAAAAACACCACAACAACCCTCAAAAGTTCTGGGCAGGCTTAAATCAACTACTTTGTCCAGGTCACTCCACCACCCCAACCCCGGCTAACTACACCCATAGTTCCCCAGAGACAATAGCTAGCGCCTTTAATAACTTTTTCACCGAAACAATCCAATCCCTACAAATCAACTAACCCCCTCTAACTTAAACCACATGCCTAATCTACCTAATAATCACCTAGAATTTGGCTTCCAACCAATATCCACTAGTTTTATTAAAACACTTCTAAACAATCTAAAACCTACCACCCTCCCTGCTGACCTCCTCCTAGCAGAGTACCTGCAAATAGCTGCAGATGCCATTGCATATCCCATATCTATCCTCATCAACAGGACCTTATCCGAAAATGCTATCCCCTCCCTCTGGAAAATATCTCACGTCATCCCACTCCATAAAGGTGGTAGCTTCTCAGACATATCCAGCTACAGACCCATTGCCATTCTTTCCCCACTAGCCAAAATAATGGGAAAAGTTTTACACAAGCAACTAATGCAATACCTTTCACAGAATAACTTACTATCCGACTCCCAGCATGGTTTCAGGCCATACCACAGCACCACCTTAGCCCTCCTTTCCTTTACTACTGCCATAAACCAAAACAGGAATGACAATAGGCTAACCTCTGCCCTCTTTCTTGACCTATTCAAAAGCCTCCGATATGGTCAACCATGAACTTCTCATTCTTTCACTAAAATCTATTTCCCTCAACAAGCCTGCTATCCAGTGGTTCCAGTCCTACCTGACTGGTAGACAGCAGGCAGTACTATGGCAGGGCAAACTTTCCAGCCACTTACCTCTCACACTTGGTGTCCCTCAAGGGTCCATACTAGGTCCACTACTCTTCTCTATTTTTATCACAACCTCCACACTGATATCCCTAAAGCCACCTGCATCCAATACGCAGATGATTCCACTCTCATCTGCTCAGTCACCTCTCCATCTGACTTGCAAATCTTAACCCAAAATACATTTAACACTATTGAGAACTGGCTCACCAATCAACGCCTACTTCTGAACCCCAATAAAACTAAACTTCTACTCTTCTCTCCCACTAGTAGATC
Organism: Protopterus annectens; assembly: GCF_019279795.1. Classification (NCBI taxonomy): domain Eukaryota; kingdom Metazoa; phylum Chordata; order Ceratodontiformes; family Protopteridae; genus Protopterus; species Protopterus annectens. The sequence continues at coordinate 951,740,894 of NC_056732.1, forward strand.
CGCCACACTTTCATTTTCTGTCACATATAACAATGGTACCACTATTTCCCCAGATAATCACACCAAACTGCTAGGGGTTATCATAGACAATCTCAAATTTGACCTACAGGTCAACAAAACCATACAGACCATCAAGAAGAAGCTTGGATCACTGTATAGAAACAAGACATTTTTAACCCCACTGGCTAGGACTGCAATCGCCCGATCATACCTACTCTCTACTCTCTTATATGCCTCGCCTGTACTCTCAAACCTCAACAAATCCAAACTAGGTAAGCTGTCCCATAGCTACAATCATATTTCCAGATTCGCCACTGGCTCCACCTATAGAACCCACCACTGCCAGAACCTTAAACAACTAGAGTGGCTAGAACTGCCCAGCTTAATTCAATTCAATCAACTCTTAATAGCGCACAAAATTTTGTACCACCCTGAGGATACCCCCTCACTTAAAAATATTATTAAGCCATATAGCAATCTAAGATCCCTACAGTCAGCCGATAAACTACTGGTCCAAATCCACAAAGCTAATATCTCTGCTGGTGAATCCCTGTTTGCCAACTTCATTGGCAAAACCTGGAATTCATTGCCAAACTATATAACTCTACAATCCTCAAAAAAAAAAACCTCAAACAGTATCTAAAAGTGAATTGGCTATGCCCATGTACCAACCCTGATTAAGTTATAAACTAAAAGCATATTCTGCAATTATCATAACTTGTAACTACATCATCAAGCTCTGCTTCCAGTCTGATGTCTCTTACTTTTAACTGTCTGTCCATGACAATTGTGAGTCCCTACTAGGGAACACTACTAACCCATTGTATATAATCACTTTGTTTTTATAACTGTTTGCTAACTTCTGTGCAATCTATGTAAGTTTGTCTTTGTGGAGCTTTTCTCCCCGGGCCTCTGCAGAAAATGGACATATATCCAGTCGGACTATCCCGATAAACAAATGTAAAATAAAATAAATAAATATATAAAGAATATTATGGAGGGAACATTGAATCCCTTGACAAACTTAGGGAACTAAGGCTGAAAAATCTGCAGTATTCCTTGAATCAGTTTTCCTCTCTCTTCACACTTTATAATGACCTCTACAGAAGAGAAACCAAAAACTAGTTCTCTATCCATGTGAGAATTCAAGATCTCATTTTTGACATCCTCCCGGGAGGTTTTGTGAACACATCCAGACAATCAAACGCACATTTCAAGCAGTAGTAGTCACTTGAGACACTTAGGACACGAAGCTGCACAAAGCAAGTTCCCACTCACAAGAGGAAACAGATGCCATAATATTCTTCACATTCTCACAAGACAGAAAGCATAAACGTTAACACAAGAGTTTGATAGTTAAGAATTCTAAAAACAAGCACTGCAGAAGAAGACACCTTTTTTCTCAAATTTATCAAAAGCTTTCCCATCCTTGTCAGAAGGCCAGGGATTATTATTAAACATACGTTTAGAATCAAGCCAAATTCCCTAAAGCAATAGCTGCTGGGTCAGATCTGAGGTGAGTGCATAAAAACATAAAAGACTGAGGCATTTTATAAAGTCTATTTCTTTTATTGGGGGCAGAAGGCTGGGGGTCAGAAAAACTGGATACTGTGATAAAAACATCATCCAACACAGACAGAACAGAAGCAGATTCCGGAAAATTCACTTATAACACACCATACTACTCCCTGAAGGACTGAGTAACATCACTACTTTCCCAATGAAGCAACTGATCGTTTCAGAAGAAGAGAATCCTTCAAAAGTACTGGCCTAAGCAACACTCTCCTCAAAATCTGATTCAGAATTTTGTGTTGACAGCACATAATGTGTACTTTTCAGAACAAGTCTGAGGTTTAGACTCTTCAATCTCTTCAGAAAAATGAAGAATCCATTTTATCTGCATGTCCTCCCTGCATTCGTGTTGGGTTCCTCCGGGTACTCCAAATCTGCCCACTTTCCAAAGACATGCATCTGCAGCGTTTCTCCCCGGACCTCTGCTGAAAATAGGCTCTATCCTAGTCGAACTTATAAATATTTTTTTTATCAGAAACGGTCATGTACAAAGGATGAAGATCCTGCACTAAACCCCAAACTAGGTCCAACAAATTACTCCTGTTCAGGATTACTGAGAAGGGAGAAGACATGGTTTTTATTTCTGTTAAGCATATCTGAAGAAACAAGCCTACTTTTGTCAGCAAAAAACCTTCTTAGGGATGGGCACAGCTGTCTGGCTAAGCAGAGTGACATTCCCTGGCCCTTCTCCCAGGACCAACATAAGCGCTTCTTCTTTGTCCACCACGGGACACTCCAAGAGCCACAAAGGACATGTCTAACCCCTGGTCCATGGTGCTGTAGGAAGGACTCCAGCTCTGCCTAAGGAAAAAGAGGAGTGGTCTGAAGAATCAGTTTTGGCCACAGCAGTCACCCACCTGTGGCAGAGACATTTTATCACCTTGCTGCAGTGGCAAAAGCTTAACAATCTTTTTCATAATGTGGCTGGAAGAAGATAGAAGTGCAGGACTAGTAGGTTTTTTCATGGTTAAGCCAAAAAGGGTGCCCGATTCCTGGGAAAGCCCGGCAGCAACAATTGGTAAAACAGGTAAGTTACAAAATATAACATTTTCCCTATTTAAAGAACTTTAAACACTTACCCTAGACACTAAAAGTAAAAACAACATAACTTTTACCACAGAAAAAAATAGTTTAAAGTTAGTTTTAACAACTTTTTACCACAAAAGTAAAAAAATAAAACTTCTGTTTAAGTGAACAAAAGTCAATGGACAATCACTGAAAATGCTTTATCCTGGTATAGTTAAACAAGTTTTACATAAAGAGTAGATTGGAAGGCTTTTTCCCGGATGGGAATTTACCTGCTCAGGAATGGAATAGCATTAGCAAACTGTCAATCTTCAGAAGAAAGAAAGCTCTGAAGGGCATGGAGCCCAAATCTGAACTTTAGTCAGCTCAACATGACTAACTGTTTGGACATGTAGAAGGTGCACTAAAAGCTTTGGAAGCTGGTCGGCTGTTGTATTCTGTATAGGCTGAAGCCTATATAGCTTAGGCTAGCCCTTCTATCTTTGTCATTAGGCAATAAATTTGATGAAAACAGAAGCTTGGTAGGTTTATCAGACTCCACAGAAATTACAGCAGTGTCAGATGATGGATTTTTAATACAGAAATTCGTAGGCCTCTTTTGCATTGTAAAATCCTTCTGGTTTGTTGGGAGCAGGAGACCTGACATTATGGATTTATGCGTGCTGTGACAAAAGTGTCTTGTACTGCTTCCAACACTGGTGGTATGGCTGAATGTTTAGAACACCCACATATAACAGGTCATAGCACCTCATGTGTACACCTGGCACTTGCCTTGATGCCCAGTGGAAGTGCTGCATTATTTTTAGGACCATGTCACCAAAGCTAAGTCTCTTTAAGAGAGAATCCGAAGACTGTGTCATGTTCCTTAGATTTCAAATAAATGAGAGAATTGATTCTGGAAGAGTAAGCATTAGAATCTACTTCATAGTCTGATTCTGATGCTTCATCCTAGAGCAGTCTCTAACTTTCTTGCAAGGAGAGTAAGAAGTGGAAGCAAAAGAGAATAATTTAAAGGGCTTTAGTGACATGATGACCTTACACAGCCCATGAGAAAAAAAAATCAAACCACTCTTTCTGTGAGAACTTGGAAAAAGCAGGATATTTTTTTCTCAGCATGAACTAAACAGAGATGATCACACCCGATATATATCAATAAGGGTGAAGGGTGACTGGGACTTCTTAAAATCTAAGGAATATCCTCAGATCCCTCAGAAGTGATAATCTATGGTTTCTCCTTCCAAGCTGTGGTGGACATCTGATCAGTCAGGCTGGGCATGCTAAGTGGATGCACCTTGTTGGCCTCTGACTAGGACATGACAGTGGAAGCATCTAGGGAATCCAAATAGTCTGAGGAGTTATCAAGAACTGCAGCAAAGATGTCTAGAACCAAGTGGACAACAGAACCATTAGATTTGATTTTTTTCAGCTGGAGAGTGATGTCTGACTAGGACACCTCAGAGGCTATCCTACCCTGCATGAGTTCTTCTGACTTTTGGTTCTCACAGTAGTTTTTAGAGAGGACAATCAGCTTGTAAAGGTTTTAGGAACAAAAGATTGTTATATAGTACACTTTATAGATGTGACTGGATCAAAAGCAAAATAAACATTTAAGATTACTACCCCTGTAAGGAATCTGCTTCCCACGGTCACATTTTCTCCTCTTGTTCACATGAGCAAGAGAATATACTTTTCACAAAATTAAAGAAAGAGGAAGGGTTCCCAAGGGAAATACTTATCAGCCCAAGATAATCTAAGCTGGCACAAGCCAGATGGCTGACAGACCAGACTTAACCACAGGATTGCTGTTAAGGCTGGTGGCAAGACAATTCTGAGATTTTTTTTTTTGCCTGTACATCCCTTATGTACCACTTAGCTCTTATTCTATTTCAGCATATGACAGATATATGGCAAAAAGGGAAGGCACCCAGGTTTGGTTTGACAGCCAGATGTACAGTATCTTTGGTAGGATACTTCCCATTCATTATTAATACTACATTGATCAAGAAGGGTATCAGTAATGAAGTACTCACAATTACAGTACATAACTTAATAATATTCTGGTTAAATTATACACTTCTGTTTGTAGGCTGTCTAGCTGGTAGAGTCCTCCCATGATCATTAGTGAGACATCTGAGAGGCTGTGACTACCTGTAGATAATGCATACAAGTGCAATACAACCCTTCTCAGCTTATACAGGTAAAATCAGAACACAAAAAAAGTGTCCCATCTCCATCAAAGACCAGAAATATCCAGAAGAGTGGCCAAATGAGGTCTTTACTCAATTCTTAAATTATACTAGGTCAATAACTATCAACGTCCTAGTCATGGCAGTATATACAGAAATGGTCACACACACTCTGGGGAGGACATCATGCCATCATAGAATTTGACATCAGACTCTACAGTAAACTCTCAGTTAACTGGAACTCAAGCAACCAGAAAAAAAAAAAAAAACGAGGAAACAGTACAATTTTCATGTGTTGCATATTCTGTCGTCATCCCCCCCCCCCCCGGAGAAACATACCTTACATTTTTATAGAGTTTTAAAAAGGAGGCTAGGTTGGGGAGAAAGGGAATTTATTCCAAAGAACAAATCAAACCAAACAGATAGTATACGGGTACAGTATTAGTCAGACCTGTTTTTAATAGCAACTCTCAAGCAACCAGAAACTACAGATATACGGCATCTACCAATCCCCATGGGTGCTGGTTAACTGAGAGTTTACTGTACTAATATATCCAATTTGATTTAAAATCCAACATAAAGCACTGATCAATGCATACAGAGTAAGATGCACAGTCAAAATGCTCTGCCTCTTTCCAGCAGGACATGATGCAAACAAAAGGTTAATCCATCATACTGTTGTAATGATGGCCAAAAACAAGTAATATTTAACCCTTAAAGGCTTTTACAGCAAAGACAGGTTAGTTGTTTTGTCATAACTCAAGCAATTCAGCTGACACACTGTCCTCCTAGAACAGAGATATTTTCCTGGAGAATGACTAACATATCATGCTGTAAAGGCCTAAAAAGGGCTGAATATTAACAATAAGTTCTCTCTCCAACACAACATCAGGACTTATCACATAAAACACTTATTCACAGAAAACAGGGGGACATAAAGCTAATTTGCAAGTTCTTTCAATTTAATATCCTAGAGTCACAAACTATATTCAACTTGAAATACACATATAATGGTGAGCATTTGTACCAGAGTAAACTCCTAATCAAATATTTCAGCATTTTAACTACTCTTTTTACTGCCACACACTGTTTTCGTCTCAGATATTTAAAAATCCTCTTACCAATGTGAATCTCAAAATGACATCATTTGAATCTCAGACTCAAGGAACTATTAGTATCTTAGAAGTCCAACTAGGCAATGTATTAGCATTCACTTCTGTAGTAACAGTGTATCAACAAGCTATGCAAAAAGAATAAATTTCACTTTTTAATGTAAAAAAAGTACAGTTTTGTACCTACCATAAATGTAGATGTTCGAAGATCCACATTGCTGCAGTCCTTACACTTGGGTAGTCCGCTGTCCTCGGTCGGCCCGAATACCAAAGTATAAGGCTGACGTCGGTCAAGGCGCATTAGTCTGGCGTCACGACGTCAGGGTACAAATCGCATGACCGACGTCATATCCTCAGTCTTTTCTTGCCCCAGATGTCAGAAGACCCTAAAAAGGTAAGGCCAAAACCAAAAAACAACAACACACCCAACACCCCTGCACCAAATATATGTACAATATATACAAATTTACCAAAGTACAACCCAACCCACACAACCACCCCTAAACACAGAGGGGAAGGAGGGAGGGTAAATTGGACTGCAGCAATGTGGATCTTCGAACATCTACATTTATGGTAGGTACAAAACTGTACTATGTTCTTCATCTCACATTGCTGCAGTCCTTACACTTGGGTAGAATCCCAAAGCAGAGGTAAGGGAGGATGGCAAATCATAAAGAAGCAGGAGCTGCCAACATGCCCTGTAAAATAGCAGTGGCAAAACCAGCCCTAGATTTAGAGTAGAGAGGAAGGTGGTAATGCTTAGAGAAAGTATGCACTGAACTCCAAGTAGCTGCCTCCAAAATATCCTTAGTTGCCACCCCCCTTAGAAATGCTGTTGAAGTGGCAGTAGCCCTAGTGGAATGAGGCCTAATCCCAGCTGGAATCTCCTTGCCATGATGGGAATAACAGAAAGCAATGCAAAACCCAATCCACTTAGAAATAGTTTGTTTTGACACAGGCTTGCCCTGAGAACTCAAAGCAAAAGAAACAAACAACTGCTGAGACTGCCTAAAATCCTTAGTCCTGCTTAAATAATAACGCAACTGCCTGTGTACATCTAAAGTGTGCAAAATCTTTTCCCCCTTATTTTGGGGATTTGCATAAAAAGTAGGCAAATGAATAGTTTGGTTTAAAGCCACACTAGAAACCACTTTAGGCATAAAGGAAGGATTAGTGCGTAAAGATACCCTATCCTATGGAAAATCAAGAAAGGCTCAACCGCCATAAGGGCCTGCAATTCAGAAACCCTTCTTGCAGAGGTAATGGCCAACAAAAAAGCAGTCTTCCATGACAAATATTTCAATTCAGCAGTAGCTGCAGGCTCAAAAGGTTGTAGAGTGAGTTTCTCCAACACAAAATTGAGGTCCCAAGCAGGAGTAGGAGCTCTACGTGGGGGTCTTATATTCTTTGCCCCTCTAAGAAATTGCTTGAACAAAGGATGAGAAAACAATGGTGGGTCACAATCATAGTGAGCTGAAATTGCTGCAGCATGAATCTTAATGGAAGAGAAAGACAAACCTTTGTCCAATAACTCAGTAAGATATTGAAGAGCCACACTCAAATTAGGCTCAGAAACATCCAAATCCTTTGCTGCACTCCAAAATAAAAATCTCTTCCATTTTCTGCGTACACTTTCCTTGTACTAGGTCTTCTGGCTTCCATAATCACATTCAAAACTTGTTGAGGAAGTTGAGACCTGCTGTGGTTCAAAACAGAATATGCCAGGCTGTTAGAAGAAGAGAGTGAAGCTTGACATTGAGTAGATGACCGTCCTTCTGAGACAACAGGTGTGGAATCAAAGGTAAAGGCCATGGAGGCTTCCTTACCAGACTCCTCAGTAATGGGTACCAGTGCTGCCGAGGCCAATCTGGAGCTATTAAAATCATCCTTGGTTTGTCTTGTCTGACCTTTAGGAGCACCTTTGGGAGGAGAGGCAGAGGTGGAAAGGCATACACATGAAGATTTTTCCAACTGAAAGACAGAGCATCCACTTTCCAAGCTGTGTGATGAAACCTTTTCGTGCAAAACTTTGGCAGCTGGTGGTTTAGTGGAGAAGCGAACAGATCTATGTCTGGAGTTCCCCATGACACTGTCAATTTCCGAAATACATGAGGATCCAATTTCCACTCGTGGGGATCCATGATTTGCCTGCTTAACACATCTGCTAAGGAGTTCTGTGCTCCGGCAGAAACCTTGCTTGAAGATTTAGTTGCAAACTTAGCGCAGTCTCCCACAAAATCATTGCTTGCCTGCATAGAGGATAAGAATGTGTTCCCCCTTGCTTGTTGATGTACCACATGACAGTGGTGTTGTCTGTTAGAATCAACACCTGCCCTGGAAGAAGTAAATCCTTGAAAGCCATTAATGCAAACTGGACTGCTAACATCTCCTTCATATTGATATGTAGATGTTGTAGTCTGGCAGGCCACTTGTCTTGTATCCACTTTCCATTCAGATGAGCTCCCCAAGCTGTGTCTGAGGCATCTGTCGTTAGAATCTGACTCGTCTCTGGCCGGGTCACAGAGAGTCCCTTGTTTAGGTGACATTCCTGAGCCCACCACAAAAATTCCTTTTGAATGCAAGGTATTATTTGAATGACAGTGTCCAGATCCTGGCAGTGCTGTGTCCATACATTTTTGAGATACCATTGCAGCTTCCTCATGTGCAGTTTGGCATTGGGAAGCACCAGAATACAAGATGCCATGAACCCTAAGGCTTGAAGGACTGTCCTTGCAGTCAGCCCGGACTGATGAGATAGTTGACGAGTAAAGGGAAAGATTCTTTTGTTTGTCCGGGGTCAAAAGGCCATCTGGGTTGCTGTATTCAGTCTCACACCCAGAAAGCACATGTCTTGAGAGGGTACTAGACTGGACTTTATTTAGTTCACAGAATACCCCAGGCATCTTAGCACTGCTATCACATATTCCAAATGCTGAAGAAGCTCGTCCTTTCCTTGAGCCAGAATCAGGCAATCGTCCAAGTAAGGATAAATCTGTATACCTCTCAGTCTGAAGAAAGCTATCACTGGAGCCAGAACTTTCGTGAATACTCTGGGCGCAGTAGATAAGCCAAAGGGCAATGCAGAGAACTGATAGTGAGAATTCCCAGCTCAGCAGATACTTCCTGCAACTTAGTCTGATAGGAACATGAAGGTAAGCCTCCTTGAGATCCAAAGTTACCATCCAGTGATCTTTGCCCAGCAGAGGTAAAAGCTGTTGTAACGTCAACATTTTGAACTTGGGAATGTCCAGATAAGTGTTGAGGATAGATAAATCCAAAATTGGTCTCCACATGTTCCCCTTTTTGGTACTAGGAACAGGCGAGAATAAAATCCTAGGCCCCTTTCTGGCATAGGAACTGGCTGTATGGCCCCTATTTGGAGCAACAGAGAAATTTGCTTGTAAGCCTCTATTCTTTGTTGAGGAGGAACGTCTGGCATGCCTTTGAAAGGAGGCAAGGTATGGAAATAAAACCTGTAACCGTGGTGTATAATATCCAATACCCATTTGTCTTGGGTAATCAAACTCCAATTTTCTTTGAAAAGTGCCAACTTTCCCCCCAAAGGTGCTGCCAGGCGAGAAGGCTCTGGCAGCTGAAAAGGCAGGTCATTGGGTCTGTTTACGAAAGGACTGACCCCTGCCCTCACCAGAAGACTGAGCAGGTGAACTCCCTGTTCTAGGCCTAAAAGAACCTTGAGCTCTGCCCCTACCACGTCTAGACCTACCCCTAGACTGGGAATCATAAGAAGGATATGTCCACCCCTTGGTAGGCCAATTTCTACTAAACTTCGGAGGCTGAACCTGCAAAAAATCTTTAACAGTCTGCATAGACTTAGCCTTGTCTTCCATTTTCTTTAAAACTGCTTCAACAGGAGAACCAAACAACACATCAGATTGTAAAGGAGCATCTAAAATCCTTGTCTTAACATGCTCAGCTAAATTCTGATCCCTCAGCCAGGCGTGCCTGCGAAGAACAGAACCAGTGGCAGCCACCCTCGAAGAGGCCTGTACAGCATCAAAACCACATTGCAAGGAATGCTTACCCACCTGTTCAGAAACATGAACTAAATCTTGCAACTCTTTACACTCAATACCTTCCGCCAGAGCATCTACCTTAGACTTTAATTGTGAAAGGAGATAATTTTGGTATTTCAACATGTGAAACTGGCAATTCAAAGCCCTCATGGCTAAAGTGGAAGAAGTATACACTTTCTTTCCCCATCTATCCAAAGCCCTTGCCTCTTTATCTGGAGGAACAGGATTTTTAACGACAGAAGCCTTAACACCTTTAGGCCCCTGAGAAACAGTTTCTGGGTCTGCCCTAGGACTCTTAAAAAGATACTTATGAGCTTCAGGCACCCTATAATACCTA